>NC_056726.1:744750684-744885684 GCF_019279795.1 Protopterus annectens
AACCCTGTTCCCATGAATTACCACATTGATGGTAGTCCCCTGAACAAAGAATGTGTTACAAGAAATCTGGGTACACAGGTTGACAGCAATGTCTCTTGACCACCACATTGCCATTGTGATCACAATGTCCTTCTTTGTGGCACATCTCAGTACTAACGCATTAGCATACGGGAAGGAAGAGCTAATTTTCCCCCTGTACTCTTCTTGACAGAGTGACGCAGATTGTTTTACTGTACATATTCTGATGGATGTGAGGTAGGTAAATGAAATGTATGTCTTCATTTTCTGACAACAATCATATCATTACAGTGATTTTCCAGAGAAATGATAATAATCTGTAAAACAGACCAGAAATATGAGCAATAAACCTGTACATCCTGAAAAAATCCAGCCACTTGTCAGGTATGCTCAGAACCCCTTTCTGCAATGAATCAGGACCAAGACTGACAAAGTGGTGGGTGGAAGCCATGAAAATGGGGATGTATCTGAAGCACTGCCATAGATAAGCTAACACAGTTGCTGTAGTAACACCATTATGTGTGCTATAACATATATGTAGTGAAACAGCCCAAGTAATTGAATTAGGAAATCTGCTATTAGTAATTACACATGTATTGTAAATATATCAGGCACTATGGGGATGTAACAGCACTGACAAACAGACACCAGTGTGAAAGTGCATACCCACAACCAATATCACCACAGTCAGATAATGGTAAGTCAAGTGAACAGTAGAGTATTCAGGCTGTGTGAACAAATGCATCATTGTTTGCCACTCACGCACTAGCCCTACATATACTGATATAGTCTGACTCCTGATCTTGGTACAGGACATGTCTCAGTCTGCCCCTACAAACACATACAAACACATACAGCCAATAGATCAGTAGAAACTGGAGCAGCATGCACAGTCAGATAAAGAAGGAGCCATAACACTTACATCCACCCCCCTCCATACACAGCCCAAATAACATGCACACATGGCATGTGTACACAACCATGACAGTCTGTTAACAATGGCCAGACATACAAAGGCCTCTCACATGTACAGTTCACCTCAGAATGTACAGGCTCAGGACTCATATCTATGGCCACTTTCCTGACATGTCTCTGGGTCTACTACATCACTGGGATGGTAGCAGGAATGAAAGCAAGATATAATGCTAATAAATATGTCTGCACCTCATTGACATCTGGACAAAGCCTGACATCATTTCGGGACAAAGGCACAAACACAGGGGTAGATTGGACATATTGCTGTCATACATTGAAACAGTTGCAGATGTTACTGGGTTTGTTGTAACATCCTTTATGAGGAATATGACATTGATAATACAAATAGATGTGAGTATTTACTGACTGCATTCCCCAGAGTCCATGACTGATTTACCAAGGACACCAACTGTCTGGGGAACAGACAAAACATAACAGACAAACATGTGGCCAGTCTGTGGACAGCATACCAGTGGAGAGGTATGTCAGAGACATATCACTGTGAGTCGTGAATTCACTCACTAAATGCATGTCCACACAATCCCTGTCAGTCTATCAATCCACCATGTGTATAACAGCACTGATGACATAGAATCTGTTCACAAATCTAGGGATATGTCCCCCATGTTGTTTGGCTGTCTTCACATGTCCTGTCCTGTGAAATATTGTCACCTACTATATGTGAATCTGTAGCCCACCACCTCTGTAATGTCCCTCACACAGGCAAGGAAAAGGGGCAAGGCCCACATTAAGGAATGTCCCATATGTCGGAACTAGCAGCAGTGTCCAGGCCCACAGCACAATACTATGTGTGCACCTACATAGTGGTATGTCCTTAGTAATAGCTGGTATCTGCACATCTGTACAGAGGACAGACAGAAAGTAGATAGCCAACAGGTTATGCATTAGGATGAATGAGGTAATGTTTTTTACACCCATTTGAGCCCATGTAATGTTTTTTGTCTGATTGTCACTTGTTTACTTGTGACTATATACAACTTAGTCATCTAGTCATAAGTCAGGGTTGGAAGGCACCTGTTTAGTAGTTCTGCATATCCATGTATATTTTGTAGGGGATGTTCTTCTCCTTGTTCAGTTTTTTAGTTTTTTAGGTTAACGTACATAAAACATCTGTACGATATTTGCACTGGTCTTGTACAATATGTATCATGCTTGAGCATGTTTCCTTTCCGGTGCTTTGTATGCACTTTTAAAATTGTTTTATACAACTTTTTAAGTTGTTTACATGTTTTTAAAAATATGCTGCCGTTTTCAGGAAACAGGAAGATGTCATTTCCTGGTTTACCTGTTATAAACGGAGTGTTTTATGCTTGTATTTTATTACCTCTGAAGAAGCCACGGTGTTCCGTGGCGAAAACGCTCTGTTGGTTGTCCTAATAAATGCGTTAAGGATTTAAAGAACTTTTTTGCGTGGTTTCTGCCAACAAGGTTCCTCTTTTCTTTTTTCGTTTGGTTTGTTTATTTTACTTTTCGTTTGCATTAGGATGAATGTTTTGAAAGATAGAAGTCTGAAACTGAAAGGTATACCATTACTACATGACAACAGTCCTCAATGACATGTCTCGTAGTCTACAGTTTATATCAAAATATCAGATCAATGTCCAATAGGAGATACATAAAAACATACAGCTCAAAAACCAAGAACAAGATAGTCGGTACTCAGAGACACAGATTTGCAAGCAGGGGTGTATGGTTCTAGTATTACAATCTGCAATCTACTTTTACTTGGAAAAGCACTGTTAAAAATACTAATGTAATAACACCATATGTGTTAAACTATTTTTGTCAACCAGTGCACTGTAGCTGGTGTAACATGCAAGTGTTAATGCATATAACCTGGGATACTACCCATGTATAAAACAAATACAAAAAAAAAGATTGTGGTATTACCCATGTATACCCAGGTGTCCCATACAGTATAGTCACACCGCTTGCTACTGTAATGACAGCACATAGAAGCATGTTTTGTACAGGAAATTAAATACACTTACTAAAGATGTCATTACCCTGCTATTTTATCAGACTGGAATTTGGTCACTGGTTACCAGGGCTGAGCTATGCTTAGCAGGTTTAAGCATTGCTTAAATGTAAATGCTAAGCAGATTTGCGTACTGGTAAGTGAAGATTATATGGTGTAAGCACATATTCATTTAACCATACGTTAGCACTGCTTAATGGCACGCAAACACACTTAAAGCTGCTCAAAAGTGCCTTAATCACTCAGTATCCAACAGCCCTTGCTCTACCTAGCAACAAAATAAACAGCCCTTGCAGGTGGTGAACCCTGCATACCATATTTACAGCAATTTATCAGTAACCTATCTGAGATGCATGGTTTTAGGATGTTTTCTCAAACATACCCTTCTTTACAGCCAGTTTACAATACGGAGGAAACTGTGCAATTGGTATCTATACACACACACACACACACACACACACACACACACACACACACACACACACACACACACACATATATATATATATATATATATATATATATATATATATATATATACACACACACATAGCCGGTGTTAGGCACCCGCCAAACCCATGGCTGCGGGGAGCCCCCGATTATCTCCCCACATACAAGGGCCCCCATATGAAGCAGCTGTGGGTTTCCAAATCGCTTCCACTCCTTGCTTGGCGCCTCGTTCATTTAGGCAGCGCCGTCATGCAATTCCACTTTTTTTTTGCCCCTGAAAGAACTTGCTTCCTTGATGGCTACAGCCAATCAGGTCCCTTGCTTTACTTGTTAGCTGCTCTCAATCATGTCCTCTTCAGTGAAGCTAGGGACCTAATTGGCTGTAGAAATCAAGAAGCAAGTTTTTTTAGTTAATATTCATTTTTTCTAATTTATAGTTATGTTAGCATTCTGGAATAAGGCATAGTATTATAAGACTCTCTCTCTCATAGATTTTAATGTTGTGGATAGATAAGGTAGAAAAGCAACCATTCTTAGTTTGTTTCACTGGTATACAGCAAGGCGATTATTTGTTTCTGAAAGACCTGTGCATTTTTGAGCTGCTCTGATATATGAACATTACAAAAGGTGAAATAATTGCTTCTGAAAGATTCCTGAAACAGTTTAATCAGAATGTAATTATGGACATAAATTATTATTCATTCCCAAGTAAGAAATGTTATTATAAATTAAGTAATAATAGTCTGTCTTATTTTGTCTATCTTTCAGCTTGTCACTTCTCTGGCATTTGCTTTGCAAGTCAGTGGTAAAACTTGAAAGGCCTAGAAGGGTTAAAAGAATACATCAACAGAAAAAAAAATAAAATAGAAAAGAAAGTGAAGGATGCAAGAATGGAGCATGAAAGGAATAGTGTAAGCTAGTCAAAGAAGAAGAGTGGGAGACGGACAGAGAATGAGATTTGTGAAGTCCTTAGGATGTGGAACAGATGTCTATCTCATGGAACTTTAGGATGAATGGAAATGGGATCTGTGGGACAAGAAGGACCTGGATGGTAGAAAACTGGAGCTAGACATAGTAAAAGACTAACTAGTCAGGCAAGGAAGGATAAAGTAGGTTTTTGGATTTTTGCTTCTCATCACTAGCTACACAGTTTTGTCACATACTGTATGCTAGAAATGCTAGTGTTTGATAATGGATCTTGTTTTGCTGTTCTGGAGTTTGCAAACTTATGATGACATATGGAATTTACATCTAATTACTGTAGTGTGTCATGCATCACCTAGTGACCAGGAAGAAGGGGCTGCACAGACTTTGAAGGAAAGGATAAAAAAAAAAAAAAAAAAAAAAAAAAACAGAAAGGGAAGATTAAAGAAACCGAACTGCCCCAGTTATTTTTAGCTAAGCATTACCTCTTAGATGACGATAGGTTTATCTCTGATGGAACTATTTATGCTGTGCAGGCTGAGATCTGTATTTTTTGGCTGTTTTTTTCTCCTCAGCCTGACAACCATCAGTCCTCTTGTGGCCTACTGACCCATTCATTCCTTCATCCCCAGTGGGGAGTCAGCCAGGAAAAGCCATCATTTGGGTAACCATCCTTTGTGATGTGAGTTTTTCTTTAGCTCCATATCCCAGCACACCACTAGAGAAGGTGGGATATGCAACTGGTGTTAGCACTGGGTGGCCCCTCCATTCTGCAAGGGACATATACCTGCAAGCAACCCTGCTCACCAGCCTCAAAATATGGCAGGTAGTTTTTCCAGTTTCCACTGGAGAAAACAGTATGGTTATGTGCTCTCCAAGTGTGTGGACCCCCACCCCAGAGTGATTCAAATGGGCTATACCCCTTCACCTTTCCACCCTTCTTGCCTGGCTCCTCATTGGCTGTAGAAATCAAGAAGCAAGTTCTAGCTTCCTGATTGGGTTTACCTTAATATGTGGTCTGTTGGGTCAATTCTTTTGATTGTTGACGTTAGGCAAATATCTGAACTGCCCAGATTTTAAAAATGTCCATATTTTTGCTTTATATTTTTGGTTTGTTCTTCATAAAATTTGTGGGTTTTCTTATACAGTAATGAGTACTGAAGTCCCTAAAAAATAGCAGATACATTTATGTTTTAGACTTTATATCCTTCAGAAAAATGTATGCTAAAGCAAAGTCTGAAAGCAAGTTTGTAAGTTTATATAAGCAGTATTTAAAAAGTGTCCCTATTTTTAAGCCTTTGTACCCCTATTATTTTTGGTTTTGTCCAGATTTTTCATGCTAAGATGTTGAGAGGTATGCTGTGAGGATGGATGGAAGATGCAGGTTTTGCTGGAACGACATTGGGACCAGCAAAGCAGCTCTATTTTAACTGCCCTTGTAAGGGCAATTTCTAAAAGATCTGAAAAACTGTCCTTTTGAGGGCAATTTAAAAGGGCTGAACAGGTCTGGTCTGTGTGTAGTAGAAGCAGGCAGAGGATTAGTAGTAGCCTTCTATCAACTGTAGAAAATGTAAGTTGCTGGGTTTATTTTTAACTTTATTTTTTGCTGGGGGGGGGGGCCTAGGCAGAGGATTGTATAACTTTTTTTCTGCAGAGTTGTTACACTAAAATGATTTGTGTGTGTGTGCGGGGAGGGGGGAGTGAGGGGCTGTGGTTGTAACAGTTTTATTTATCTTTGTCGAGAATTCTTCTGCTAAGAGACTAAGGAAGGAAGGCTTGTTTGTAATTAATGTCCAGATTTGATGTAGTTTTTTTTTTTATCTAGTCTTGCATAAGAATATTCAATATTGCATTTTTGTTTTCTGTACAGTTGGGATGAAATATTGGTAGTGGGGGAATAGTGGATGTGAGAATGCTGCAGAATATACAGATGTTTTAATGTATACCAATGCAAACCCTGTTCTGCTAGTTTGTTTTATGTATACTGGCAATGTCTACAACTATGCCTGATGCTACACCTTTGTTCTATGATCATTTTTTGTTCTGTCCAGAATTATTGTGCTGACAGGCTGGGAGGGGAGTTAGTGGCTGTGAGAATGTTGCAGAATGTACAGATGCTGTTTTAATGTATATTAATGCAAACCCTGTTATACTAGTATTGTGTACAATGGCAGCGTTTACAACTATCACTGATGGTACGCCTTTGTTCTATAATAATTTTTTGCTTTGTCTAGACTTATTGTGCTGACAGGTTGGTGGGGGGATTACAGTCTGTGAGAATGTTGTGCAATATTCAGATGTTTGCCTGGTATTTATCTATTTTCATTAAAACATGTGGGGTACGCAATGCATTTTACTTCATAATCTGTTATTCCAGCATCTATATTTGCTTATAAGCACATTGTTTTTTATGTTATGCCTTTGTGTTTTTATTTTACTTTCACTTCATCCAGATTTATTGGGCTGAGATACTGGGGGGTAAGGGCTGTGACAATTCTGCAGAATGTACTGATGTCTTAATGTGTGCCAGTGCAACCCCTGTTCTACTATCAAATGTGATCATAGCAAAGTTTCAAACTATCCCTGATGTTATGCCTTTGTTCTGCATTTTCTTTTTTTTTTTTTTTGAGCTTTGTCTGGAATTGTTAAGCTGTGAGGTTAGACGAGAGGGGTTTGGGCTGTGAGAATGTTGTACAATGTTTAGATGTTTGACCTGTATTTTTGGTCTGTTAGTCATCAAAAATGGGAATTCATACAATGCATGCTACTGGAAAAATCTGCTATTCTACCATCCTACCATCTTTATTAGTTCATAACCACAATGTTTTAAAACCCCACAATGTTATGTCCTTGTCTTGTTTTTTTTTTTTTTGTTTGTTTTTGTTTATACCTCCTCTAGAATTGTGCTGAGACTTTTGGGGGGACTATGAGAGTTCTGCAGAATGTATTGATTATTGTAATGAATGCTAATGCAATCCCTGTTATTTTAATATCTTTCTAAGTTTATCATAGCAATATTTGTAACTATCCTTGATGTTACACCTTTGTTCTGCAGTTATTTTCAGCTTTGGAATTATGCTGAGAGGTTAGGAGGTTGGTAGGGGCCATGAGAATTTTGCACAATATCCAGATGTTTGTTAGTTTTGGTCTGTTCTTCAAAAAGGTGGAGTCACACATTGCATGCTACTGCAAAATCTTATTCTAGCATCATTATTAGTTCATAAGCCCAGTATTTTAAATTCTTAATGTTCAGTCTTACTGTAGTGCTGTCCATCATGTGTGGGTGTCTATGTCCTGTCTTCGAGTCTGTGTAACTGTCTGCCTCGTGTCTCTGTCCTGTGTGAGGGAGTCTGTGTGGGTGTCTTTGTGTACCTCTGTGGGACTGGCTACCTTGATGCTGTACAGAGGCTTACCATAATGTAACAGCATTACTACTAAATACCAGTCAGTGTGTGTGTGTATTTGTGAGTGGCTACCTTGCTGTGGTACAGGGGCTTGTAATAATGTAACATTAGTATTAAATGCCAGTCAGTGTGTGAACCTCTGTGTGTGGCTACCTTTGTACAGTGGCTTGGCATAACTTATTGGTACTAAATTTTATTTATTTAACATTTGTTGACCGGGAAAGTCTGACTAGGACAGAGCCTATTTTTAGCAGAGGCCCAGGGAGAAATGCTGCAGAAACATGTCTTTGGAATGTGGGAGAAAACCACACAAACACAGGGAGGACATGCAGATGCCACACAGAAGGCAACCCAGCTGAGAATCGAACCAGAGAACCTCTTGCTGGGGGGGGGTGACAAAGTTAACTGCTGCACCACTGCGCAGTCCCAGTGTGTGTGTGTACCATTGTGAGTGGCTACCTTACTGTGGTACAGGGGCTTGTCATAATGTAACAATGGTACTAAATGCCAGCCAGTGTGTACCTTGACATTTCAAGTCTTTTTAATGGTCTGAATGTAATAATACTACACAGTGATTGTTAAATGGTGCTTCATGAGCTTGATAGGGAAGGAGACGTGATGGTAATATGGTCACACTTTTTATATTCTCCTGGGTAGGGCCCCCAACTTGAAACTTGCTGGGGGCCCCCAAAATACTAGCACCGGCCCTGTATATATATATATATATATATATATATATATATATATATATATATATTGTCCCAAAACGCCTATACAAACATATGCTGCTGATAGACTACCCATAACTGGGGCAGCATGCACAGTCGGATACAAAAGGACCCATGACACACACATCTGCCCCCCCCCCCCAGTCCAAATTAATAAGTGAACAGCACACTGCTACAAAATCATGATAGGTCATACACAATGTCAAGACATACAAAAACTTCTTAGCAGAACAACTACAATGACGGAACATAGGAAAGAGAAATACAACCAACCAGTAATTCACACATGTTTATTATACTCTGATGTCTTGGCCAATGCTTTCAAGGAGTAAAACATTGCAAGAAATACTTGCCTTAATCACAAGAAGCAATTAACAATTAATTACATAATTAAATTCACAGCCTCCAATTACACTCCTCATTTAACCGTCTAAGGGATGAAGTATCACATTTAATATTAATGAATTGTGTCTGTACATAACAATTGTCCTTTTATGAGTGTTTCATCAAACTTAGGAACAGAACTTTTCCAAAAGAGTACCTTGGAACCCACTACTGTCCCCATGGAGAGATTTATTCAAATGTACAGCTATAGAACTGTCATCTTTCTTATCAGCAATATGTCTCACATGTTCTAACAGCCTAATTTTAAAACATGTGTTGCTCTTCCCCACATAAAATATGTTACAAGGGCATCTAAAAGCATTTTGGATACACCAACCTCTTGAATGTACAGACTTCAACATGTTTTCTAGCCTTTCCCCTCAGCAGGAATGACAGCACTAAATAATGATAGACCATTATACCTATCAACCTCCTACTGTATGACATCTGGACAAATCCTGACATAATTGGTCGACAGAGGCCCAAATACATGGCCATACTTGAAATATTGCTGTAACTTTTTTATGAGGGATATAAAGTCAGAAAAAACAAATGTATGTTAGCATTTACAGACTGCAATCACCAGAGTATGCTACTGATTTGCCAAGGACAACACCTGCCTGGGGAACAGACCAAACATAACAAGCTAACCTGTGGCCATTATGTAGCTAGCCATACAGTTGAGAACTATGCAGTGACAGAACTTTGTCAGACTGAAAGCCATGCATAAGTAGCAGTTGCAGACATGCCCTGTTAAACTAGCAGTATTCCAAACATATAACAACAATACTCACATTCTGCTAAGTCTTGAACCTTCTCCAATATTTAGTTGGCTTGTCTCCACAAGTCTTGTTGTAAGAGGTAGTAGCCCACACAACTTCAGGATGTCTTCCTCACAGGTAAGGGAAAGGGCCAATGCCCACATGGAGTATTCAATTATCGGAGTGTGTTGCCATGACATTAGCTATTGGAAGAACTACACAGCTGCTCTGCATGCAATTAATAAGTGGGGAACACCAATAGGTGCACAGGCCATTACCTGGTCATGAGCATCACCTACAAGAGCAATGCTGCCACCTATTCAAACCAGCTCTATTTTAGCAATGCACAGAGAGAAAGATAGAGAGAAAACAAATAAAACATAAATTGGGAAAGAGAAGAAGAAAAAAAGAAAATGTAAGTGGAACATGTAAGCATGTACTTGAATGTAGTACTTGGTCTGTAATAATGTGAAATATGATTTGGAAGAATATATGTCCCAACAAGACTTGCTGTACAAATGTCCTGCTGAACAGCTACTATGGCCAT
Source organism: Protopterus annectens (assembly GCF_019279795.1). NCBI lineage: Eukaryota > Metazoa > Chordata > Ceratodontiformes > Protopteridae > Protopterus > Protopterus annectens. Next base: position 744,760,875 of record NC_056726.1, read on the forward strand.
AGCATCTGGCCCTCCCTGCAGTGGGAGAGATCACATCCATGCCTCTCAACAATAGAGATCTTCACAGAATGTCCAGATTTTCCCATCATAGTTTTTGTGTATTCCTCCTGATATCTGTACTTTTCTGGCAAATAGCTGAGGGTTGAAGTCATCAAGTGATAACAAATACTTGAGTTTTAGACTTCACATCCTTAAGAATATTCATGGTAATGCAAAATGTATCATTCTACAAACTTCCTAAGTTTGTAACAGGAATATTTAAAGTCTTCCCCTATTTATCCCCCCATCATTTTAGGCTTTGTCCAGATATGATGCTCTAAGAGGTTGTAAGGTAGGATCACAGCTCAGGAGCCTGACTCACCCAGGGAAAGGACAGCTCACATATGACAACCACTGGTCTGTCTGTCAAACAGTTGTGACTGCCACTGCTAGGCCAGTTAATGGGATGTTGTCCATATCCATATGTTACCTGTGAATATGTGTATGATATATGTTTGTCTTGTAAAGCTAAGCCACCTGTATAGGGCATGTGCAGAATAAAGTATTGTTGCAGACTTGTGTTGAACTGCATGTGATATATTAAATTAATAACATTCAACTGTACAGTGTTCTGCTGGACATTAGTCACATTTGTGACTGATATCTGTAGTCACATACACATATACCTGTGTTATGTCAGCCAAACCATTGGCAAGTCTGTGAGCAATAACAATGTAACATAATAGCCTACTTATGACTGCTGGACATCATCCAGGTTATCACAGTGATGTCAAAGCCTACTGTGCAGTCAGGTTACTAATGTATTGCACAGCTATATTAATATAGTATCAATATTGATGTCTCTTTTGTCACCCATTTCTATGTACCATTGTCCAGATGTACTGCTATAACAGGTTGAGAAGTATGATTGAGCAACAAGACTATAAATACAGTGTGTCATACTAACATAGAACAGAAATGTATACCAGGTATCACCTGAGCACATGTATTTATGTGTATGTTCAGCTAGAAGGCACAAGATTAATCACATGGGTTTCAAGCAGTCAGGTACATAGGTTGTGCATATTGCACTTGTGTGTAATATCAGTGTCAGTGCATACAACAGACATAAATGTGTACAGCTACTGGTTGTTGCATTGTTTGACAAAGATATGGGTACTAGAGTAGGCATGATTATCAGGTAGTACTCTGAGAAGTGTCCAGCTGTGTTATGCCCCTCGGTCTATGACTACCACTAACAGCTATATCAACACCTATATACAGTGGATATCGCAAGTGTACACACCCCTGTTGGAATGTAAGGTTTGTATGCTGTATGACAATGAGACCAGAGAAAATTATTTCATAATGTTTCTCATCTTGATTGTGACCCCTAACTTGCACAATTCCATTGAAAAACAATCAAAGGTGTTTCTAGAAAGGTGATCAACTATTGCCAAGTAAAGATGTGCCATGATGTTAGAGTCCAAACCAAGATAAAGGAATGTTGTAACCATCTCAAGAGGTGCATACACAACATATCAGTTTAAGGGTCTGCACACTAATTTAACTGGCTTATTGTACTGATTATTATTTCTGTATGTTTTCACAGACCAGATTGTTATGTTTCCAATTGACTTTTACAGGCTATAGGTCACACTAAAAGTGGGAATTGTTTTGAAATGAGTTATTGTGGTGTCATGTTGGAATTGCACAAATATCAAGCATTGTAACAGGGGTAAGTAACCTTTATATCCACTGTAGCTATATGGACTCAGCAGTACCTGACCAGCCTCCACCAAGGTAGAGTAATCCCCTTTGGTGGACAGCAGCAATACACAAACTGCATAATAGGTTGCTATATTGGCTGTACAGAGACACATAGGTGCAGGCAACAACTTGGAAGCAAGCCCACCTCTATCAGAGCAAGCATGTAAGTTCACAGGTGACTTCCTGTAAGGCTGACTATGACTACAAATCAGACATATCCACATCACCAAGGACAATTGCAACAGTGACTTATAACATTATAACATCACTGCCTGCCTCCTACATGAATTCAGGCATGTGCTCACTGCTCCATCACACACCATAGTCAAACACAGACCTGCCACCATCCACACACCATCCACATGGAATATGGCCACTGTCAACCCTCTACACAAAAATGAATGGAGAATACAGGATTATGCAATTAAGTGTCCAACATTGGGGGCAATAGGTTAGCTCAGGGCCAGAAGTGTAATGCAAGCTGCTACAGCTGTTATAGAGTGGAGAGTTATGGAATTATTTGCAAGTAATATCCACTGTTGATGTGCAATTTGACAACTGTATGAGGTCCTCTGAACTTTTTCCTGTTTATATCTTCCAAGTAACATGCAGAGGGCTCACCTACCAGCATTCTCTGTTGGGGAAACTGACATCATCACCCAATATGTGATTGAACATTATGCCCTATTCTTTGGATGGAGAGCAGAATATGTGCAGAAGAAGACCACCCTGTGGAACAATCTGTTCCACAGGGTAAATGATGCTGGGCTGCACAGCAGACCTTATGAGCAAGTGCAGCATTGGGCCACTGACCTCATCACCATGCTTGTCAATGGGCTGCTCCTGTAGCAAGAGACTGGCTAGCCACAGGTGGGGGCCCAGCCATCCAGGCCCCACTGACACCCACTGAGGAGCTCCTTGTAAACCTTGGTGCGCTTGCCCAATGCACAAGCCATGAAGCTGAGGAAAGGATTGTGGAGATGGGTTGCACACACACACACTGGAAGAGGAGCATGCAGGTAAGGGCCCAGTGGGGATTAGTAGACTAATGTATCACTCATATATGTATCTGTATTATGTCTCCAGCCATGTGTCTGGTCCGATTGCAGTTGTGGATGGGGTTATTAATGCACAGATGTGCACATCTATGGTGAGGACAGAACATTTTGTATTATTGGGGTTAGTATTGTAATGTGCAGACATGCTGCATCCATCCTTTACCAAGGCCACATGTGAGTCTGCTGACAATATTTCCCTCTCAGAACTGCCTAGGACCCTCTGGTCTGCATATGGGACAACAGCCTGAAGCTGGTGAGTATGAAATTGTTTTGTTGTTGCCTGGCAATAGCCCAGGCATGTGAAGGGAATGAAGTTTACCATGCACACAACTATCAGTAATAGCTATATTGCTCTATGTAATAGCTATATTGCTTTATGTGCATGTTGACTTGTGGTGGGGTTAACTGCATTGAATCACAGTGGTCATCACTGGGGCCTGTCTGATGTGAATTCCACATTCCTATAGCATACCTTACAACTTCTCAGTGCCAAGATGTCTGGACAGAGGCCAGCAAAATGGGCTGGACAAACAGCCTAGGGTAGGGACATGTGTGACACATTAGTGGTATACAGTGGATATAAATTGTGTACACACCCCTGTTAAGATGCAAGGTGTTTCTGTTACATACACATTAGGACCACAATTTGTCAGTCCACACCTGTTCCAGCCTTTAATGTGACCCACAACATGAATAGTTCACTTGTAAAACCAAGCATCCAGACTCATGTATTGCACCTACAAAGCTGGCCCCCTGTGAGGGTGGCAGATGTCGTATCAGCATGATATTTCACACAGGTATGCTATCTCATGCTACCATATGTGTCAGTACACTCACTGTGGCCTATTTGGCTACAATATGACATACATGGGCATTGTTAAGGCACACAGACCATTTCCGACCATGTATAGGTTGCAAACATCTAGATATTCCAGATACATTTGTACAGAGGACTGCACAATGATATAACTTGCTGCATGTGAGGCAGATGCTTTTACCACACTATATAAAGTAATGGCAGTAGAAGATGGTCACCAGCCATGTATGGTACACACATCAAAATAGTAAAAGCCACACAAGATATGAGCCTCAAACACACACAGTTACCAGCATTGTAAATAGAACTCCTGCCTATCTAGTTATTGCTACTATAGTGCTACACAGTTATCAGACATGCCACAGAACTTACACATTTTCACCTAGTCCAAAGGTACTTCTAAGGTAGATGACATCAACAGCGAAAGGAAGTGTGAAAGTTAGTAGAGAAGTCACACACACACACACACACACACACACACACACACACACACACACACACACACACACACACACACACACACACACACACACACACACACACACACACACTTGCCAGTAGTGGAATTAGAATTCCTGCCTATCTAGTTATGTCTACTATAGTGTTACGCAGCTACCACACATGCTACAGAGCTTACTGAACTTTCACATGGCCAAAGCTACTGATAACTGCACAGCTGAGGTAAAGTATTACAGGTGGGAGAAAGTCTGCCTTCAGTTCCACCCTTACATTGTGCAAGGTCTTTCTGTATTGCCCTTCAAATAGCATTATGGCTTGGGACTTCACCAGGTTATTGTATTAAGAAGTGTGGCACACCTGGGAGCCATCCGCAGTACTCGTTCATCACAGAAGTAGTCCCAGTACTTACTAGTTATGTCCACCCCTTCTGGCATGATTGAAGGGCAATTGTCCATGCTTTTACTCATTCACTTGATACACTTGTCCATTCTGAGCCACTGTTGCAGCTGCCTCATGTACACAGACAACCCTCACCTCTGATCTCCAAACACTCAGGCCTGTGAGAGTTACCTGTATATCACCCGATGTGGACATATGCACTTTCCAGCAAGGACTGGAGTAGTGAGTGAAGATGATAAGATCAACACCTGCACCACACCATGTGGAACACATAGCTCACCATGACACCCACTCTGACAGCCATGACATACAGTGAAAAGCCACACACCTACCTTCTCAGAGGCACTCAATAGACATTTACCCAAACAGCAGAGACCAGCAAGACAGACACCCACTTAGACGCTATGACATGGAACATGCCAAGGGATACATATTTAACCTAAACAGTGTGCCCCTCAACCTAAGTTCCTAAGGCTAACCACCTTGCACAATACAGTGATCATGGGTAACTCAGTACTGAGGCATACACATATCCCACTCACTAAGGTGAATATGGAGCAGGAAACAGTCAAATACCTATCACATGCCAACATCCAACACATGACACAGCCAGGCATGGCACTCCACAACAACTATGAGTATCACTTTGTATGCATGTGGGTGTGAATGACTTTGGACACACCTCCCTGAACTACATGACAAGAGACATGGTTGAACTCTCTGATTATGTGGTCAAGGCAGGTGTGACAGTAGCCTTGAGCAGTGTACCATCGTCAACCAGAATGATGCTGCGGTCCTATTGGCAGATGATTGACTGCAACATTGGCTTATGTGTTTTGTGTCATTTCAGGGGATCCAGTACCTCTCTGCCTGGTATGACATAATTGGCAGAACCCAGTGACTTGCCACAGATGTCCTACATCTGTCACCGCTGGGTTTGCAGGCACTGGCTAAGTGTCTTGCCACCCCTATGATACTCTATTAGGCAGTGTTCCTAATGTAATTACCACCATAACAGCTAGACATGCATGCAATCTTAGGGTCATGCTGCTCAAAAGTAGACATCTAACTGTCAGGATGCAGTCACTAAAATCACTCATTGGAGTGGAGCACATTAACAGGTCTGCTGTAATGGAGAGGTGGTTCACAGCATCAGACAGCAGCCCTGCAGTATCAGGTTATAATGCATTCCACAGCTGTCAGCCCCCAAACGTGGACCACATCTCACCTCCACAGCTGATACTGTCTTCGTGTTTTATGGATAGGAACACCTACAGACTAGTATCCCAGCAGAATGCATTGGGAATACTTCCAGTACAACTGACTTGGGGTAATAGTGCAATCCAGATGTTAGCCTGCTATGGGTCCACATCTGTGTCCCAAGACTGTCAATGCACATTCCTCAACACCCTGCCATCTATGATGGTCCAATGCAATACTGACATAGTATGAGATTTCAACTACCCCTTCATCACCTGGGGAAAGTAGCCAAGTGCCAGTACAGTGGCCCAACACTTCCTGGGATTCATCATTTCCAATGCCCTGGATCAGCTCATACTGGCCCCCAGTAGAGTGTGCGACAACCTTGACCTGTGTTGACTAATTAAATATGGGACTGTTGCTCATCCACAGTTGTCACTCCCTGCATGGTGAGATCCACACAGGCTATAATCAACATGGGACTCAACATGTCAGCCACACACCCCACAAAGGTTACCACCTTGCATAACCTCTCCAAAGCTGATTTTGCAGACATGAAAACAGGAGTGGATGACTTCACTGCACCCACGGCAATGGGAAATAGCTGCATGACCGTTGAATCATACACATATGCACTGTACAAACAGGTACATGAAAGCATGGTACTAGCCAGAGCCAACAGAACCCAGACACTGCCCTCCAAACACTGGGAGACAATGTGATGATCCCCTGCCATTACTAAAGGGTACAACAGAAGGAGGACACTGTTGCAGAAAAAGGTGGTGCCCCATGACTATTGAGCTCCCTCATTAGCCTCAAACACAACTTGTGATCCCTCATGGAAAACCCTACAGGAATCTATGAAGGCAGACATGCAGCAGACACTGATGACAATCACAACAGCCTTTGATAGTTACATCAATAACCTACACAGCATTAAACACAAGTGCTGTGAGTTACTGCACAATGGTGATACCTATCCTGAGACAAAATATATTGGTCGCAGTCTTGGCAACACATTCATTGCCAGCTTTATCCTTCTATCCCCCCACAATTGAAGTGCTGAGTGAATGTGTTCTCACATGCAGTATCCTGTTTCTGTTATAGGCATCTGTTTGTCACCAGGATGTGGCCTTGCAGCAAGACCAAGGGGAATGGCAGTGTGGTAACACATCCATCATGTCTTAGGCAGGGTACAGCTGTATCTGCATGAATTTCCCAGATCTGTAACACAGTGATTACATATGCCTCACAAATTATAGGGCTGAGGGTTGTACATAGGTATATGTTGATTTACAACATTTGTTGTAAAGTGGAGAATGGTACGTGTTGTGGTTCGGACACACCTCCAATTGCTAATAAACACAGCCACAGGGGATAGTCATCAACCAAACACAATGGGATTACTATTCACAAGTGGACTCACACACACACACACACACACACACACACCTGCCAGTACTGAGATCCATAGGTTCATTGCTTCATAGGTGTGTAGTAGGTAAATGGGCCTGAAGGCTCTACAAGGCTAGCCCAATGGAATACCCTGACATCAGGCCACATGACATAGTTACTGGAGTGGTTTGCAGGGGGTGGGGATTGTATTCCCCATCCACTCATCCAGATATCTATTGTGGGTGGCCAGTGATATGCACTATCTCACATGTATGTGATTTATATTCCATAACATGGACAGTGTCTGGGTTGTGTACCTGTCCCACAAGCATGTCCTTTGAGGTGTGTAAGTGTGCTTAAGGTTTCTGGGGCATGTTTTGTGGGCAGATTGGTATCTTCAGATGTAGCATTCCTGACCTAGTTTGGTGAGACATAGCTGTGTAACTGAGGTAGTGATTGCACCTACATAGACAGTATGTTATGGGGATTCATTGGAGCTATTGGAGTCTGTCCATGCAGGGCATGTGTATAAGGCATGGTATTCCCTTTGTGGGGTACATTTGCAGACTCTACAGTTGTTGCAGTTGTCCAGTGGGGAACATGGCAAAAGGGCCACTGTACACATTGATTGGGCTACTGAGGGGTTGGCACAGGGTGACCATGTCCTTTTACTTGCTGGATAACACAGACTTAGTCAGGAGATGTAACACATCAAAGTACTTTCTGATGTCAGTGACACTGTTGAGGTCAACAGGGAGCTGATTGTCAACCTGTGTTCCCCATTCTGTTATAACATCACTGTTCAGTGAAGTACCACCAATGTATTACTTCATGTGAGCCATGGTGTTCCCAAAGGTAATGGCAGCATATCTCCTAGCATTGAGGTAATGTTCAGGGTTTTGACAACTATCATAGGTGTCAAGTGGCCTTTGTGCATGATGTCAACATCATATAGATTGGGAATGTTACCACCCACCTTACTGTTGTATGCAAACATTTTCAGGGAGGGTTCCTTTGTGTTCTGCACCTCAGAAGGATAGAGCCCAAACATGAGAAGACATGGGTCCATACCGTGTGTGACACCAGTCATGTCTGGTCATCAGTTTGACATGGAGTCCACTGCAATCACACAGTGGGTACTCTCTGTGAGGCAGTTTGCAGAAGAACTACTGATATAGTGGTTGATGCCTAGCCAAGTGAGGTTGTGTATGACTCCTGGGTGAAGAGTGGTCTCTGAGTATTAGAAGGGTTGCTTATATTGTTAACTATTCCATACTGTCACATAGTTATTGCACATGGCACTACACATTTAGGGCTGTGGATCTACAGCAACCTCTACGGTGTTTGACAACTGTTGGCCTTGCGATGTGGACATTGGGACATATAGGTCATCAATACAATCATTTAGCAAAATCCAACCACCCCCAATGGATCCTGTTATTACACAATCACACTAACACCCACTCTGGATACTGATGACAGACAGTGACACACACACACTTGCCAGTATTGGGTTTCAAACCCCTGCCTGTCTATGCATTGCCACTATAGTGTTACCATTTATTGGACACACCAAGGAGCTTATAGGATGAATGTTGTCCCAAGGTACTTATAAGGTGAGGAACATCACCAGCCCTTGTAAATACTGGCATTGGGTGATGTAGTGGGTGAGAGATTTCATAAAATACTTCACCCTACACACACATTTACATTTGCCAGGAGTGAGGTTCGAACTTTTATCTAACTATGTTTTCAGACCTTTATGTTATGCATTTACCACATGCACCACTGACCTTACATAGTTTAGGGGTGCCTACAGGTACTTCTAAGATGAATGATATCTGCAGGACTGCTAAATTAGGGCACTGAGAAGTGTACTGGGTGTAAATGGGGCCAAAACCACATACATATAGATACACACACACACACACACACACACACACACACACACACACACACACACACACACACACACTTGCCATGAATGAGATTCAAACCCCTATCTCTATAGTTATTGCTACTACATTGCTACGCATTTAGCGCATGTGCCACAGAGATTATAAGTTGAGTAGTGTCCAAACATACCTCTAAGGTGAGTGACATCAGCAGCCGTTGTAAAGTATTACACTTTGAAAATGTACTGGCTGTGTATGGACACAAAACACTTCAACCTACAGATATACACACACACAATTTGACCCACTTTTACAATTGCCAATATTGAGATTAGAACTCCTACCTAAGTAGTGTTTTTCACTCCAATATCACACAGTTATTGTGAGCACCACAGAGCTTATATGTTAGAGAGTTGTCCAAAGGAATCTTTGAAGGTGAATTACATCAGCAGCAGTGCTAAAGAGGAGGGGTAATGGAAGTGTAGTGAGTGTGAATGGCCTCAAAATCATGCCTCTACAAAGACACACAAACTCCCAAAAATGCACACATTTTCATTGTTGCAGGACTAGGACTCCAACCTAACTAGTTTGCTACACTAGAATATCACCCAGTTATCACAAGCACCACAGAGTTTATATGTTGGAGAGCTGTCCAAAGGTATCTTTGAAGGTGAGTGGCATCAGCAGCAATGCTAATGGAGGGGTAAGGGAAGTGTAGTGAGTGTGAATTGCCTAAAATCATGTCTCTACAAAGACACACACACACACACACACACACACACACACACACACACACACACACACACACACACACACACACACACACTCTCACACAAGCACACACCTTTTTATAGCTGCCAGGACTGGGATTAGAACTCCTACATAGCTAGTTTGCTATACTACAGTATCACACAGTTATCACAAGCGCCACTGAGCTTATATGCTAGAGGGCTGTCCAAAGGTATCTTTGAAGGTGAGTGACATCAGCAGCTGTGCTAAAGGAGGGGTAAGGGAAGTATAGTGAGTGTAAATGGCCTCAAACTCATGTCACTACAAAGACATGCATTTTCACAATTGCTAGGACCAGGATTAGAACTCATACCTAATTAGTTTGCTACACTGAAGCAGATAAACACAAAAGCCAGAAGAAGTAGCTGGGTTGAACCCACTCAAAGTAAAGCATGCTGCAAATCACCACACAGGTGCAGAATGCAGAATCCACTTTATTAACTTTAGACCAAAAAAAAATCCAAGGATGAACGCTTTCATCCAGAAAGATCTAGACTTCATCAGACAATTTACCCCACATGATTACTTCCTTCTTATACAGTTCAAACAGGAAGTTCCACTCAGTTATAAACTAATCAATTATGTCATTAAAAGCACAATATTTACAGTCACTGAATTTAAAAAGCAGACAAAATATACAAACTGAAAAAGTTCATGGAACACACCACCCTAAAAACACTATATGTAAGCACTGCTTCATAAAATGATAATGTACAATAAATATGTAGAATATGTTAAAACAATAAATAAGTGTAATTAAATACTAAAAACTAGATATAGTAGAAAATGTTAAGAGAAATAAATACACTTAACATAAAAAATAATGCGCATGTGATTTTTTTTAAATGTTAAAATGTTAAAATCCATAATGGAGAAATATATATATATATATATCTACACATTTTATCTTTCTAGTGCCTTTAGTTTTAAAATTGGGCTAATTGAAATATGCTCATTCAGGCCAGGCTAATTCCCAGCATTCAAATGTAATTGCCAGTATAATCCTCTTTTCTCAAGTAATAGTGACCATGCACCACCCCTCATGTTGGTACTGATATTGTCTATAATAAAACATTGGAACTTATGGTCATTATACTCCAAAACATGTTTGCTAAGAGAATTTGTTTCTTTTTTATTCCTTCTGTCATATAGGTGTTCGTATATGCGATTTTTTAACTTTCTATCAGTCTTGCCTATGTAAAAGCAAGAACAAGTGGTACACATGGCACAGTAAATCACTTTCTCTGAAATAAAGTTGTATTTCTGATTGATTCTGAGTTCGATATTATTGATGTCAAAAATATTGCCTTCTTTAATGTAACTGCAATAGTTACATCTGCCACATTTGTTCATAGAACCTGACCTGTGGTTTGGGTAAGAGTTACTGCTCTCAAATATGTTTTTCATATTCTTGCCTTTCCTATATACCATAATAGGTTGCAGTCCTATTAGTAGTCTGATGTTCTTGTCATGTCTCAAAATAGACCAGTTTTTTGTTAAGATGTTTCTTAGTATGTAACTATCTTGAGTGAATACAGTGATGAAAGAAGTCTTATAATCATTCTTACTTGCAACATTGTCAGTTTCTTGATTACTGGTGAAAGAACTACTGTCAGTCATATTACAAGAAAGTAAAGGTACATAAAACCCACTCTCTCTCTTTTTAACCACCTCAATCATTATATCACTAACAAACTTACAAGGATAGCCTCTTTTTTGAAACATATTTTTAAAGTTGTCACATTCATCTAAAAATTCATCAATACCAGATACCATACGGGCTGCATGCACAAACTGTTCCTTAACTATTGCTTTCCTTTGTTTGCCTGGGTGTGTGCTAGAAAAATGCAGTAGTGAGTTCGAGTAAGTGCTTTTCCTAAAGATTTTTGAAACAAACATCTTATTTTCATAATCCTTTTCCAGAAAGATGTCTAAAAAGGAAATTTTGTCAAGGTCTCTGGTATAGGTGAACTTTAGAAATTATATGATGGTTCCAATATAATTTATAAAATCATCAATAGCATCAACAGGTCCATCCCCCAGAACAAACATATCATCCAAAAACCTGGTGTAAAATCTGATGCGCTCAAAATAACATGAAGAAAAAAGAAATTTCTTCTCTCCCTGACTAACTACAATATTTGCATATAAGCCACCACATGCAGACCCCATAGCCACCCCTTCTTGTTGTAAGTAAATTTCTTTGTTAAACAAAATTAAGTTGTTTAATTTTAAAAGGACAATTTCCCTCAGTTGTGAAAAGACTGATATCTGGAAGTGTGAGATATCTTTTTCATATAAGAAATCTGTAAACCACTCCAAACCAATTGTATGAGGTATGACTGAATAAAGGTCCTTAATATCGATAGTAATAAAAACAAAAGTGTCCTTGAAACGTATCTCATCTATAGCATGTAAGAAGCTCCATGAATCCTTGCAGATATGTGTCTCACTCAATATGTGTTCTTTTAACTTATTGTCCAGATATCTTTCAAGGGGGTGGGTAATGGACCCCTTGGAGTCTACGACTTGGCTAAGATTTTTATGGAATTTTGGCAGTTCAAACATGACTGATATTTTAGGGCAGGGAACAGAAAGAAAATTAAGCACATCAATAGAAACTGAACCCTCTATAAATAAATCTTGGAGTTCATTCCTTATATGCTGGTAAGAAGTGTTCAATTAATGAATGGATGATCTTAAATATGCTTTTCCTTCTAAAATATAAAGCATTTTCTTGTTGTAGTCTTCATAGTCCATCAGAACAACATCTCCACCTTTATCAGGTTTCATAATTCTAATATTTTGTGAAAAGATTTTTATTTTGTCCATTACCCTTTTCTCATTCATGTCAGAGTTCCTACTAGAAAGCTTAAAGTTACATATATCTAACTCACCATGTTCTCAAAAAGTTGGACAATGGGATGTAGTGGAGGTTATATGTACTAGAGATAGCTAAAGGGTTGACAAAGGAACCAGGTGCAGAGTTTTTAAAAAGAATGTTCAAGTTCAGCTTTCGTGTATACATTCTTAAATCCATAAGAGTATTAGAAACATTTAGGGGCTGTGGGGGTACAAAGGTGAAATCTTTGGCAAACAAATCATAGTGTTCAGAATTAACAGCAATGCTGGAAAAATTGTACACATTAAAGTCACCTAAAGTGTTGGTAACTATGTGGCAGGGTGGGAGTAAATGGTCCATATCATCACCTAAATTGTTTGGTGGTGAATGCAACAAGTTTGTTAAAGTCACATTTACATCCTGTTGTTCCAGAACTGGTACCTCTTCCCCCTTCTGTTCACCATCCATCCCCTGTTCCAGTGGCTGTTCCTGTTCATCAGGGCCATATCCCAATTGTTGTTCCCCTGGGGACCTTTGTTCCTCAGATGCTCTGAGTATCTCGGGGGGGAAACTCTTCCGTGTCTAAAAAAACCTGACCAGCGTTACTAGTTGAAGGATTATCAGTACCAATACCATTGCTGTTACTGTTTCCAGGATTCCCATTAGTATATTTTTGCCCCATTCCTGAGAAGGGGGAGGTCTGGGATATGCCAGGCCATTACTATAATCATTTCTGTCCCTGTTCAGTTTCTTAGTTTTACAAAGTTTAATAGAACTTACTAGATGCTCCATACTCTTAAAAATTCTCACATGCTCAAATTTGTGTTGTTCATAATGCAAATGTTCACAAATCCTTTTATCAATAACAGAAACAGAAGCAGATAGTTATTTAATTAAAACATCATTATATTCTACTGTCAAATGCATATATTCTATGCCATGTCTATCAAATAAAGCAACTAGCTCTTTAAATAGTTCAGAATTGTACTGTAACCCATTAGGGTAGTGCCACATTCTTAAACCTTTTGGCACTATATTGTCCTTAATACATTGTCTAAAATAAGCATTGTCAAGCTGAAGTTGCTTAATTTTACAAAGTTTGTAATCAAACTAATCAAAAAGAGATGGTAAATCATTGTTACTAGTGTCCATTGTGATTCTCTCAGCTTCACCAAAGAAAAAAGTTTCTGCAAGGCAGTCTTTTAATACTGAAACTGTGCCTGACGACAAATTAAATCTTCAGAGACTGATTAATGCATTGTCCACAAGGTATAGATGCATTAATACTGTCCTCTCCATTAGAAACTTTCAAAAAATGTCCATTAGAAGGTTGGTGAGAGTTTTTTAAAAAAGAAACATCACTTAAAACATGCTGCAGGCCTGTGGAAGCCATTACAGCCCCACCAGCTGCCTGCTGCTGATGCATGATGATGTCAGAAGGGAGTGTGTTCAGCAAGGAATCCACTTTGAGTGACAGGAACTGAACTACTGAACTCAAGGCAAGTACAGTTTGTTGTAGTCTCTCCAAATCAGTGTTCTGAGTAGAAAGTGGGCTCGATAAATCACTGCTAGCTTCACTGGCCATCCCAAACTCAAAAAAGCCACAAAGCACAAACTGAAGCAGATAAACACAAAAGCCAGAAGAAGTAGCTGGATTTAACCCACTCAAAGTAATGTAGGCTGCAAATCACCACACAGTTGTAGAATGCAGAATCCACTTTATTAACTTCAGACCAAAAAAATCCAAGGATGAGCGCTTTCGTCCAGAAAGATCTAGACTTCATCAGACAATTTACCCCACATAGTTGCTTCCTTCTTATACAGTTCAAACAGGAAGTTCCACCCAGTTATAAACTAATCAATTATGTCATTAAAAGCACAATATTTACAGTCACTGAATTTAAAAAGCAGACAAAATATACAAACTGAAAAAGTTCATGGAACACACCACCCTAAAAACACTATATATAAGCACCCTGGTGGGGCGGCTGTTCACTATTGTCATCATTTGGGAGCTTTAGCCCAGCCTTTCTTTGTGGTCATCTACACCTGTCTTGCTGGGTCAGGCTGGTGGTGGGTATGTGCCCCTCATTTACATCCATGTGTGTGACCTATTGACACCCACAGTTATTTGGGCCATCACATGTACTGCGGTGAGAGTTGTCACCTTGTGTAGTACTGCCTAGTATGTTGACACCAGTATTTGTTATGGATTTCCTGCTGTCCCATATAAATGTCAGCTGTCTGCTGCTATCCCATTCAGCCACCCAATTCCCTTGCATGCTTCCATCCATATCATACATACAACTATCAGAGCATACTACTCCATTTAATAATTGATAGGAAGGGTGACTTACCTTGTTACTGGGCCAGTATTGAGGACAGTGCTGGAGGGCTGACTATGTCGGATGCATGTGGTACACTCCCTATACATGGTAAAGGGTAGTGTCATGTTTGGCATCCATTTTACTGTATGTGTGAGTCAGAGAGAGGTATCAGTCCCTAGGTCCCTAGAGTGTCAGTGTGTGTGCTATGTGTTGCCTGTTTGCCAAGGCCTGGGCATACTGGGCATGCCTCCTTCTGCCTACAGGGGCAGGCTCAGGATGTTCCTCCTCTGAGTCTCTCTGTGCCTGTGCTGGCCTTGGCAATGGTGGGGGGCTGTGTGGTCCTGCCCCATGCTGTTCCTGCTGCAGCTGTTTTGCAGGATCATATTGTGTGGCACAGCACATACTATGAACATTTGTCTACATGTAGCTGGAGAGCACTGCAAGGCTCCACCAGATATGTCCAGGCAGTGGAACCGTAACTTGTGCATCCCAAAAATACACTCTACAATGATCCTGGTTTGTGCGTCTGCCTCATTATGGTGTTCTTGTTCGGGTGTGTGTGCATTTCTGATGGGTGTCATCAGCCATGGCTCCAGTGCATAGCCAGCATCCCCCACTAGATGGCCATATGGGATGTCCTCCCTGGCAAACCCCTGATACAGCTGTGAGCAATGCCAGATGTGGGAGTCGTGATAGCTTCCAGCACACACATTCATGACAATGCCCTGGGCATCGCACATGACTTGGCAGTTGATGGAGTGGAAGCCCTTGTGGTTTATGTAGATCCTACCCCACTCACTGGGTGGTGCTTTGATGTGGATGTACATGCAGTCTATTGCACCAACTACCTCAGGGTATTCTGCTATACAGTGGAAGAGATGCATACTTCTGGTCAATGCCTCATGGGTGTTGGGGAAATATATGTGCTCATTGCCATGTGGTGTTATGGCATCCAGGAACTGGTGGAGTACCCTGGATGCTGATGCCTGTGAGACCCCCATGATATCCCCAGTTGGTCTTTGGAAGGTACCTTTGGCTAGTATTCTTAAGCCTATGCATACCTTGGTATCCACTGGGATGGGTTCCCCTCTGTTAGTTCTGTGTGTGAGGTGTGGCTGGCACAGCTCAATGATTTGCTGTAGAATGTCCCTGTTCAACTTATAGTGCTCCACTTTCTCCAGCTCATGTAGGCCCTTGTAGGTTACACTGGGTCTGTACACTCTTCTCCTCCTCCTCTCTGTGGGTTGGTTGTCAGCATTCTCCTCCTTACCACACCCAGTCTCTAGCACATATTGATGGAGTAAAGCACCAGCAGCCTATAACATTTTTAATTAGTTTTGCCAGTTAAAAAATCTCCTGTTTGTGTACACCAGTGGTGTAGAATTTGTGGAAAAAAACAGTCTGTAAGGTGTTTGCAGAGTTTATAGTAGTGTGTTGGGCTGCTGCGTGTGTAATTGGTGGATTCTGATACATCCCACCTGCCAGCTATGCTAGTTCTTGATTGTCTTTCTACTGCTGTTTTCCCTTCCCAGTTCCTCTGTAGTTAAGCCCAGAGGCAAGCAGCACATACCCAGTGCTGAAATGTAAACAGTGCTGCCATTTTCTCTTTTTTTTTTTTTTTTTTGTTTGTTTATGTTTAAAACCTAATGTTGGATTGCTGCACCTACATGGTTAGGTACAAGCTGACACTTTGAAGAAATATATGATTCAATATAACTCCCCTCATTTGCATATCCAGTGTGTAGGTCGTTAGTCACTGCACTAAAACAGACCTTTTCCCCTTGACAACCAGTGCTCCCTGGTATTGTTTACATTCTGCATGCCATTGACTATACTGGCAAAATGTAGATTTAACTTAAAATTGAGTTTTCCCATTTTTATTTTTTTATTTTCATCACAATCGTGTTTGCGTGCTACTGCCCTATGCTTAAACGGCCGAGATTGGCCAAAATAAAAAAAAGTTTAATTTTCATAATAATTAATCAAGTTTTAATGCCAATGGCCTTATATTTGGCCATTGGCATGTCTAATGTACATAGTACATGCTTTTTCATGAGTTGTCATACCTCCGTTTTTGTCAGTTGCAGAAATGTACTGTTATTTTCTGAATACATTTTTGCACTGACACTGTTCTAGCATGGATACCTGGCAGCTTGGTGAATTGCTAAATCACCTCATTTGCATGTTTTTCACCAGAAAATGAGGTGATTTGCATGCCACGTGGTTTTCCATGCTATAACAGTGTAGGGACACTCATGCATGTGAAATCGGCACTATCCTGAATCGCTCGGTGGCCATTTTCCATACAGGAGCTCTTACACTGTCTTGCATGGAAAATCGGCCTTCCTGAATCCCGGGGATTGAGTTGCAAAGAATTTCTTGATTAAGGAAGACATTATAAGTAGCAGTAATGCAATATGATGTCCACATTTCATGTAGACAACAGTATGGCCACACTGGTGTGGTACATCCTATGACTGCATTGGTACTGTAGGGCAGCTGCAAAATAGTCAGTGTCAAAGATACATTAAGTCCTAATGGGGACATAGAGTATGTAATGATGTACAAAGACATGCACACTCACCTTATAAACTCAAGGTATAGGGTTTGACTCTGACCTTGGGTTATTTTCTAGGCTTAAAATAGCCCTTCAGGGCAGTAAACTTTGCATTTTTTAATGAACCCATGAATCCATAGCACCCATAGTGGTTAAATAGACAGTAGCATGCAGACAAATGCAGAACTCCCAGAGAAGCACTTCAGTTGGAAAAGTTTGCATAAGAGAGCCATGCAGTGGCGCAGTGTATGGGATAAAAAGGGGTCTACTACAGATATGGAAACCAACAACACAGAGGACATGTCCACTGAGACAGAGATGGCATGGGTGTGCAGTGACCTCATGGAAAACCCTGAACAAATTCAATGGCGAGCAGTAAGTTTAACAACTTGATACAAAAGCAAAATACACAACAGCTAGGCAGAACAATGATCACACACATGAACATTTGCATCTAGTAATGCAGATAAAACATGTATGACAGCATGACAAGTACACTTGCAAGCTCAGGGCACATTCATAAACACATATGGCTAAGGAAAAGAGCACTGATAGCTATACAATGTGGCACAGCAGATGTGGCCATAGCAGCCTGCAAGTACATAGTCAGGCAGTGGTTTATGCATGCTACTGGCATACATACTGCCCAATAAATAAACCAGCAGTTCTTTCAAGTTTATCCATAGGACAACAGTGTGCAGCCATAGAACAATGTGGCTAACATGCAGAGTTACTGAACATTTAGCATACAATAGGTCATACAGATGTGGGTCCATACAATATAGGAATACCACAATGGCAATGGCAGTGCCACAGAAAGACACAATCCATGACATGACAAGCATAAGTGTCACAAATAGTTGCTAAAGCTGAAGAGTATATTCTTAATTGCACTTATAATGCATATGGACTTCTTTGGTACCATTTGAGGATTTTTGCCTCTGCCTCTAGCTGCAGGGCAATACTATAATTGTATACATACAGAACATATCACACAATGTTATTCCTGCTGGTAACAATAAAGCAAAGACATGGTAACACCAAGACACTATCCAGACTGAAGAAGGTGAAAAACAGCAGCAGTGTAGATGCATATGTGAAGGATGCAGATGCATAGGGCCAGATATAGATAATCATTCCAGTGGATGTCAAGGACAACATCAACAATATATTTACATATAAGACACATGTCATTACACTGGCATGACCACAGAGATGCATATATTAAATAAATGTAGTGTGTATTACATAAACATGCATGCATAGGAGATGGAAAAACACCTATGCTTGAGAAGGACCCTCCTGGTGGGGCTGACCATGAAACAATTTTGATTGCATTTTTCATAACACAGGATAAAATTACAAAATGATATAGTCCTTGTCACATTCTTTGATGTATGAGAGCAGTTATGGGTTGTGCTGCCGAACATCATGGAGATTTGCATATTGGGCCAGACTGAAAGAATCCAGAGTGGAATATCCCAGAGTGATGTTTGTCACCATTACTATTTTGCCTTACCCTCAGTCCATTAAGCTGTTTATTTAGCATTCTAGTCTATGGTTAAAGTCTGTCCTCAAGAAACAAACTTATCAAATGATATCTGATTTGCTTTTATGGACATATTGTAATGAGCTGTTAAATCCTTTTTCCATGACAAAAGAATGTTATTTGGCATTAACAAATGTACAAAAAGCAACATGTGCAGCAGGAAAAACTGAAACCTCAAGAAAATATCAGTGTTGGAGAGGAATGTGATATAAAATAATTGAAACAAAAGGGAATGTATAAATACCTAGCAATAAAAGAGGGAGCAGAAATACATCATGAACAAGTGAGGACAGAGATCAGTAGCTAATACTGAAACCTCTTTGACAGCTAGGAAATAAGTTTAAGATATATATCAGCTTGCACCCCAGGGCTGTAGCCATTTTTTTCTTCTGCCCTCTCCTAGTCATCCATGTTGCTCTTACAACTGTTCCTTGCCTGCTTCTCCCTCCAAAATTATATTCTATCTCCAAGTCAGTACATGATCATCAAATACAAATGCAGATAACTTGTGGTCATATACTTGCCCACAATATCATACTATCATGATGCTTTCTTTATAGGGTTTTATAACACTGTTACAGTCAAATAAACTGTTTATTCCCCTGCCCAGTTTTTAATAGCAGTACTGCACTTTCACAAGCAAATGTACCGCAAAAGAACAGTCAGTCCCACAGATATCCGCACTCAAACTTACCCGGTATTTAGTAATAGCATTAGACTGAAACAGGCCCCTGTTTCATATCGTTCGACACCATTTCCCACTCAGGTATTACAGAAAAACTCACCAGCCTGAACATAAACCCCTACATCACGAGATGGGTTGCCAACTGGCTTACAGACAGAACTCACAGGGTAAGAATAGCGGGCTCCAGGTCTGACTCTAAACCAGTCACAAGTGGTGTCCCACAAGGCTCGGTCCTGGGACCCCTACTGTTCAGCATATATTTCTTAGAAGTACAGGCAAACACAGGAGGACTATGGCTAACCAAGTTCGCCTATGACTGCAAACTGGGAGCCATAATTGACTCTCCGGTTTACACGGATATCCTTCAAAAGGGCCTTACTGAGATGGACACCTGGTGTCAAAGCCATGGCCTCAAGCTAAATGCCAAAAAATGCATAGTCATTCCATTTGGGAAAAACAAAACACCCACGAATTACCACATAGGTGGCAGCTCCCTTAATACAGAAGAGGTAATAAGAGATCTAGGGACCCAGGTAGATAGTAATCTCTCCTTTGACAATTATATTGCCAAAGTAGTTAGGAAATCCTTCTATGTGTCCCATCTAATTACTAAAGGGTTCGCATCTAGAAATAAAGAGGTTATAGTGCTCCTCTACTCATCACTCATTAGACTCATCATAGAGTACAATGCCCCATTTTGGATGTACCTCACAAGACACTTCCAACAGTTGGAAAGACCACAAAAGTACCTCACCAAGAGGATTACTGGTCTCAGACATATGTCCTATGCAGCCCGACTGAAAAAACTCCGGCTGTACTCAGTGGCATATCGCTTACTCAGAGGTGATCTCTGCCTGACTTACAAAGCCATGTCCAACTCAGAATTGATGGACATGCTCCACATAAAGAAATCCAAGTCACTGCGAGCCACGCGGTCTAGTGAGATAAACCTCACCACAACAATAAATAGAACATGCTGGAGGGATAGATTCCTGTAACAGAGACTCCCCATGCTTTGGAACAAAATTCCAAATTACATCAGGCAGAGCCCCTCACTAACACTCTTCATGAAAAACCTTGATGAGTGGATGGGTAACAGAAAATATACCCCTAGGATCACTTCATTGGCTCTGCTTGACAGAGGATCAGTTAATTAATCAATGGGGTGGTGAATGCCGACACACTCTGGCTAGGCTTATAAATGCCCTTGGGCAGATAGCCTAGTACATACCTATGAACGTATGAACCTATCAATACAGCCAGTCCTACAGAGGTTCACTAACATAGAGGATCACTCACAACATAGCTCAATGGCAAACATTTTCTTCACTTCTGACTACTGGGGGAGTTTTCTGGTGGCTTGGTTTTGATTCACTTAAAAAAATTAAGATCATAAATCAGTCACAGAAAACAGCATCCTCAGTGTAAGCTGAAATTCAACAACCTATACTATTTGCATTAAGCAGCCCCTTTGCATCTAAGTCAAAATACAGTACTGTACTTCTCAACTTCTTAGCACAAGAAATCTGGACAAAGTCAAAAAGTATGGGGGAGCAAAGGCATAAAAACAACAAAAACATGAACTATTGTTTTATAAGCTTAGAAAGTTGCTATAATAAAAGGTTTTGTGTTACCATACACTTTCTGAAGGATATGCCCCCAGATTTAGCAAATGTCCATGCAGGAATAACTTATTCCTGTATGGAAGGAACCGCTCCTGTGCAGCACATCAGCGTGCCATGCATATGTATGAAGGTGCGCTTCCATGCTGTAATACGTACATGGGGATGTGTAAAAGTACAGTGCTCTCACAATACATATTCCCCCTGCACACCAGAATTGCCGTACGGCAATTTAAAAAGAGCGAGATTGCTCGGTACTTCTCTCAATCCATCACAGTAAGAAATCTGGACAAAGCTATAAGGGACAACTGCTAAACAGTTTGCTATTACAAACTTAGAAAGTTGAAAGAATAACAGGTTTGCATTAGCATGAATTTTCTGAAGGGTATGAAGTATAAAATGCAAATGTTCTTTCATTACTGCAAACATCAATCTGTAATGATATGCCAGAGAGCCACAAGTTTATGAAAAGTGTACCAAGAATATAAGGCAAAAATCTGGATATACTGTGAAAAGTTATATGTCATCAACGTTTGCAAAGCACAGCCCTCAACAAATAAATCTTTTTTTTTTTCACATCTGCAATAAAGTTTAAGCGTAGCTGCATAGGCGTGCTTGTTGTTTAGCAATGCTTAGCCTTGCTTAAACAGTGCGAGAAGTTAAATAGCAATAGACATCCAACATAAGCAGTAGTACAATAGTGTAGTGGTTAGTATGTACGCTTTGTATGTAGTCATTCATGGTTCGAACCTCTCTCAAACCATTTTCATTTTGTATGTGAAATCATTACAATTTTAATTTATTTGTATATTTATGTAGGAAGTAACTTATATTTCTCAACCAGAGTAATGTATTAGGCCCAGAGGTGAGATGTCAGTGTAATAAAATTGTGAAACCCCCATATAAACACATGTGCCCCATACAGTAAAGTCACACAAGAATAAATGTAATGAAAGCACATTGGAGGATGTCAGTGAAGGTAAAAAAAAAATTATAATATGTCAGGAATGATGAACCAATCCCATACAGGTGGTAGTCCATAAAATAAAACATAAGCAATACTAAGCATTCCACAGCTATGCTGATCGGGTGTAAGCATCGTGTAAATATGAATGCTAAGGAAAGAGTAGCCTAGTTAAGTGGATTTGCCCATTGCTAAGCAGTGCTGAACCTACCCCTTTAAGCACTGCCAACCTTAGCTAAGCAGGTTTGCCCGTAGCTTATCTTAGCTCAGCATATTCAAAACCATCCAATCACTGCAAAGTGAGGGAAATCAACCATATTCAAACCTCGCAGGTGGGAATACAGCCATAATTGGTTGTTAGCTTCCCACTGTAGGCAGTATGGCAAGTGTTGGAGAGGGCATGTGCTTGCGGGTGCAGTGCTGGGGCATACAGCAGTTCAAGGTCATGGTAGGACTCCTTGTAAAAAAAACATGATGTGAGACTGCTGCAGGACCAGTACCAGGGCTCCCAATACAAAGCAGAAACCTGGGAAAGTCTCGCCCGTGATCTCACCAGTGCCACTGGTATCCCACAGACTGGTGAGCAGGTCCAGCACCACTATGCCAACTTGAAGCAGAGGAAGAGGGAGATCTTGGCACAGTGGGTACAAGAAGCATGACAGAGGGGTGATGTCCCAGCAGTGTGTAAGTATTCATAGCAATAACTGTTTACCAAAGTCCAGCCTATGTAGGTGATGGATAGGTATGCATAAATGTTTCTCTATCTTTATTACAGCTCCAGCTGAGTGGGTTGCAAACTAGGAAGCCCATACCAGCAGGTTGCAAAGGCTGCATTGCGAGGCTGGTGAGTAACAATCTAGCTTGTAGTATTCATATCAAATAAATATAAAGGAGTAGAATGTCACCTGGCATTATTAGAAATGGGTATGGTTTCTACCGAATAAAGCAGACAATATTACAGTAATAGTCTCATATAGGTCATATATTAATAAAACTGTAACTGCCTATCAATAAAATGCAAAACCTTGGACTGGTTGTGTTTACTCTGGCATGGTATGATTTTAAATGTGTACAGGTTATGCATAGCAACTATAGCTCTGAAAGCATTAAACAATCAAATCTCATCTAACAAAGTTAATGCCTCTATAATACATGAGATTAACTGATATTACAACTGTCATGCACCAAGATCTGATATCTGAATAGTAATGTTGTGTTAACCACAGTTTTCCACACTGTGCTATGTGAAAAGGTATGTATAGGAATGCATGTATAAGAATGTACAAGGTCATATCATACAACAAAGACAGAATGAGAAAGAAATCATTCAAGAAAAAAGACAGCAGTTTCTCAATAGCTCCCTGTGATGAAACACACTTATCATATCTTTAACAAAAACAGCCACAATTTGAATCTTGTGAGTAGTGATCAGCTGTATACATAATTTCAACCAGGATTTTGTGAAAATGTGTAAAAACAGTCAGGTAGTATTAACAAACATCCCATCCTCAGGTCTTCCAGGTAAGAAAAGGTATAACGTAGCTATGAGAAGGCTGTAGTTATACTGTGCCCAACACCCATGGTCCAACCCCAATGCTGCAAATGACAGCAAAATAAGTACATACACTAAGAGATTGCTCCCAAGAAATATTCAAAAGTGTCATGCTGTCACAGCTACTGGTCTCTGCTAACACCAACCAGGGTGACTGATAGAAATCAAGGCAGAGTGTGTCAGTAGTGCACACACACACACACACACACACACACACACACACACACACACACACACACACACACACACACACACACACACAAAAAAAAAAAAAAACACACAGTATGAGTGCTCATATGTAACCATGACTATGTGAATATGGGTAGAAACAGTCATGTAGTATTAACAAACATTCCCTCCACAGGTCTTCCAGGTAAGAGAAAGTATAACGTAGCTATAATAAGGCTGTAATTATACTGTGTACAAACATATCACTGCTCAACCCAAGGCCATAGTTGTTGGTAATAATACCTGCAGAGTAATGAATAGAGCAATGATTATTAAAGATGTGACAACTGCAAGAATCTACATTTGTTAACTGACACCCCCCCCACACACTTTATCTTCACCAATAATCTAAACACATAAATGAATGGGTATGTTTTCCACCAAGCTTACTGTTGGGACATGTGTCCTGTTGTTCTAAAAACATTGAAATGTATTCTAATTAATGTTCCCTGTTCAAATATTATCATTGGTGGCCTGTTGCTATCAATGTAACCTGCATGCTGCTGTAATGCCTACTGTGGTTCCATATATGCATGTGTTCTGTTTGCTATGCAAATGTTCCAAATCTGTTTTATTGGGTTAATGAGAATACTCATGCACATTGTTATAACTAATCCTGGAATGTGTTTACCATTACTAACCAACATATGTTCTACAACTTCAACACCATAGCACGTCAGGGAAGGCCAATCCCAGCAGATCCGCCTCTCCTGCCTCATCTGGCCATGGCACTGGGCCACAGCACATCTGGGACCCACCCTGGGACCTCCTCATCTGCTGGTCCTGCACCACCTTCAGGTGGAACCGCCTCAGGGGATGGGGCTTGGCCACACCCGGGCATGGGCATGGTCAGGATTCTGTCACCCGAAGCCAGATCCGGGGTCTCGTGTGTAGGAATTTGGAGATCTGCTATGCCAGCTTGAGGGCTGCATGACACAATTAGAGGGTTAGCCTGTCCCTCCTGCTCAGCCCCCAGCACAGCCACCTTTGGGGCAGTGAAGGTGCAGTGGTGACTGCCCATAGTTGTGGACCACAGTCCCACTGTATCCATTTGGGGGCTTGTGGGCTTCCAATTACCAAATATCCCTCCACGTCCAAAGTGTTTACCCCCCACATGTGCTGTATACCACCTCTGTATGCTGTCTTGTCTGTCTTGTCTGTCTTCCTATCCAACTTACCTCCCCAAATATACCTACTATCCTTCCCCAACATCCCACTCTCACCTTAAAAAAACAATAAAAAAGGGAAATCTGTTCCCCAAAAAAGACTTCACCCCATACATAGCTGTTCATTTCACACATGTGTCCACTGGACACGTAATCTTGTCTAATTGGCTTCACAACACATTATTGTTGTCCTCACCTCTCTCTCCTAGAGGTTTGAGTGCCCAAATTTACCTCCAAATTCAGTATATATGCACAGCTGTTGCTGTAGAAGAAATGGACAGCTATGGACCTTTCCTACACCCATCCTGCACATCCCTAGCTATCTGTCATATTGCTTTATCCTCTTTGTGCCCCCTTTTTCACCACTTTCCTATCACCCCTTTTTTATTTTCTTTTAAAGAAATTAGAGTGGGGTTAAGCAGGAGTAAGCCTGTTTGCATGGTGCCTACACAGATTAAGCACTTTTAAGGCTAACCGGAAATTAGCATTGCTTACCATCAAGCAAACCTGCACAAACCTGCTTACAACTGCTTAAAAGTACCTTAATCACTCTGTATCCAACAGTCCTTGCTCTGTCCAGCAGCAAAATAACCAGCCCTTGCAAGTCTTGAAACCAGGACACAATAGCCACGGTAAGTTTCCACTAGGCCACCTGGTCTGTAGGTATGTCTGATGTTTATTCAAACATATCATGCAGCACAATCATTCAACAGTAGGGAAAACGTGTGCGTGTGTATGTATATATATATATCGAACATTTAAAACATGGAAGTTCACTTCACTGAGACCAGAACATCGAGTTTTAAAACATTGAAGGTTTGAAGGGGAAGAAAAAGGTAAGTGTAGGTGGGAGAATGTTTGTGTTTTTGCAGGGCACCAAGGTCACTGCATACTGTGTGTGTCTATGTGCCATCTGTGTGATGGCACTACAGATAGGGTACGGAAAAGCTCCCGTTTAGCTCTTCTGCATATAGCGCAAAATGGAAGATTTCCCTTTACTCCACTGTAGTGCAGTCTCAGAGTTGGAATATTAAAGTAGGGGGGTGCATACAATTGTTACAATGTATTTTTCTTTTTTTTTTTTTTTTTTTTGGTTACACTTGTAACCTTCGATGTTTCAAAATTCGAAGTTCTGGTCTTGATGATCAGAACTTCGATGTTTTGAAATTTCTATGGTTAGATGTGGAACCATAAATATATATATATATATATATATATATATATATATATATATATATATATATATATATATATATATGTATGTATATGTATATATATACACAGATACTCATATATATATATATATATATATATATATATATATATATATATATATATATACAAAACTGCTATGGAATAAGGTGAAATCCCAAGACTGGAAAACCTCCCTTATCATTCTCAACAAAAGGTTGAGATCCCTCATCAATTAGGTGTTTGAAATACAAAATAACTGATTTATGCAACTATCAAAGAAAACATATGATACATTCTTTCTTCTACCATCTCAGGACATTTGCCATTTGTCAGTTATCAGCAGGACACAACTGCACAAAGAGGGTTTATCCCTCACAAAGAGGGACAGGTGGTAACCCAAAATAATCTGCAAAAAATAAGATACTCTGCTTTCTTGGCCAAAGCCTTCAAGTAGTACAACAGTAAAAACACACTTGCCTTGAAGACAAGAAGCAATCAACACTTAATTACAGATTTAGTTCAACAGCCTCCAATTACACTCTGTCATTAACCCCTAGGGGGAAAAGTATCACATGTTACAGTGTAAATGGATCCTTTACATAACAATGCTTTACTTCAAACTGTACTATCCCACTGACAAAAAGAACTGTGTGGAAAACAGTAAGCTCTAAACCACCACTGTCCCCATGGTGAAATGTAAGAAAATGTACAGCCATATACCTTTATGTTTCTTATTAGTAATATCCCTCATATGTTCTAACGGCCTAGGTTAGAAACATATAATACCCCTCTCCCATAAAATGTCTTACAAGAGCATATAACAGAGTTCTCTATACACTGATCTCTTGACTGTACAGGGTCACGCATGTTGTCCAGCTGTGGCCTTCATATTTATGGCTCCTACCCCACAACATGTGTGGGAGTCCACAACATCACTGGAATGATAGCAGGAATGTCAGCACTACATAATGATAGACCATACGTTTCAACCTCTTATTGCATAACATCTTGACAAAGCCTGGTATATAAGTGAAGGACAGAGGCCAAAACACAGGGCCATATTTGAAATATTGCTGTTGTACACCATGAAAGTTGCTGGTGTTACAGGATTCACTGCAACATACCCTTTCTGAGGAATATGACGTCAGAAACAGAAATGGATGTTGCCATGTACTGATAGCAATCAACATAGAGAATGCCACTGATTTGTCAAGGACAAGACCTGTCTAGGGAACAGATAAACCATAGCAGCCAAACCTCTGGCCATTATTTTGGTAGCCCCACAGTTGTGAGCTATGCAGACAGACTGCATTCCATGCAAAACTAGCATGTACACACAAACCCTGTAAAACTAGCAGTATTCAAAGCATATAACAGCAATACTCACACTCTGTTCCTAGGTCTGGAAACTTATACAGACATGTAGTTGGCCTGTGTCCACAAGTCTTGTTGTAAGAAGTATTCCTATCTGCTGTCTGTAACACTGCTGTCCCCACACACAAAGGATGTCTTCCACACAGACAAGTAAAGGGACAACTGCCACATGAAGTAGTCATTTATAATAGTGGGTTGCTATGACATTGTTATTGGAAGAACTACACAGCTGCCTGCATGCAATTAGCAAGTGGGGAACATCAATTGGTGCAGAGGCCATCACCTGCTCATGAGCATCATTTACAAAAGCCATGCTGCAACCTATTCAAACCAGCTCAATCCCTGTAGTGGAGAGAGAGAGAGAAACAAAATAAAAGAAAAAATATACCAAAAAAAAAAAAAAACAAGGAAGACATAAACTGGAACACAGAAGAGAGCATAAAAATATAACAGGTATGTAAAACATGCAAGCATGTAATTGAATGTAGTGCTTGGTCTGTAATAATGGGATAGATGATTTTGAAAGAATTATATGTGCCAGCAAGACCTCCTGTAATGATGTTCTGCTGAACAACTGCTATGGACATAGCATCTGGTTCTGTCTGCAGTGGGCCATACCTGTCAACTGTACAGATCTTCACAGAATGTCGAGATTTACCCATCATAGTGTTTGGTCTGTTCCTCCTAACATCTATATTATTCTGGCAAATAACTGGGGATTGAAGTCATGAAGTAATGACAAACACTTGAGTTTCAGACCTCACCACCTTCAGAACAGTCATGGTAATACAAAATGTATTATGCTACAAACTTCATAGGTTTGAAACAGGCATATTTAAGATCTGTCCCTATTTACCCCCCCCCCCATTTTAGGTTTTGTCCAGATGTGATGCTCTAAGAGGTGGAGAGTTAGGGTCACAGCTGAGGAGCCTGACTCACCCTAGGAAAGGACACCTCACATATGGTAACCACTAGAGTGTCTGTCAAACAATCATGACTATGCCACTGCTAGGCCAGTTAATGGGATGTTGTCCATATCCATATGTTACCTGTGAATATGAGTAGTATACATGTTTGTATTGTAAATCTAAGATACCTATATAGGGCATGTGCATAGTAAAGTACTGCTGCAAGTGTGTGTATTAAACTGCCTGTGATATATTGAATTACTAACATTCAACTGTACAGTGTTCTGCTGGACAATAGTCACACTAGTGACTGATATCTGTAGTAACATACACATATACTTGTGTTACGTCAGCTATATTAATACATTATCAATATTGATTTCCCTGTTGTCACCCATTGAAGTGGACCATTGTCCAGAAGTCCTGGTATAACAGGTTGACAAGTATGATTAAGCTGCAAGACTGTAAATACAGTGTGCCATACTGACATAGAACACAAATGTATACCAGGTATCCCCTGAGCATGTGTATGTATACATATGTTCAGCTGAAAGGCACAAAAGTAATAACATGGGTTACAAGCAGTCCAGAAAAATAGGTTGTGCATGTGTCACATGTGTGTAATATCAGTGTCACTGCGTACAACAAAATAAAATGCGTACAGGTACTGATTGTTGCATTGCCATGACACTGATAGGGGTACTACAGTAGGCATGATTATCAGCTAGTAATCAGAGAAGTGTACAGCTGTGTTATGAGCCACTGTCTATGGCTACCATTAACAGATATATCAACACCCATATACTTTGGATATCCAAAGTGTACACACCGCTTTTGGAATGCCCAGTTTGTGTGATATGTGCTAATGAGACCACAGAAAATCATTTCAAAATGTTTCTCACCTCAAATGTGACCCATAACCTGTACAATTCTATTGAAAAAGAAACAAAGCTATTTCAAGGAAGATGAGCAACCATTGCCAAATGAAGATATATCATGACATTAGAGTACAAACCAAGACAAATGGCTGCTGTAATCATCTCAGCAGGTGTTTACACAGCATACCAGTTTAAGGGTGTGCACATGCATTCAACTGGCTTACTGTACTGCGTATTATTTCCCATATGTTTTCACAGAACAGATTATGTTTTCAGTTGAAATGAGCAGGCTATAGGTCACATTACAGGTGGGGATTGTGTAGAAATGAGCTTTTATGGGGTCATGTTTCACTTGTGCAAATAGCAAGCATTCTAACAGGGGTGTGTACACTTTATATCCACTGTAGGTATATGGATTTAGTAGTACCTGGCCTGTACAACTAGCCTCCACCAACAATAGAGTAATCCCCTTTGGTGGACAGCAGCAATACACAAAGGACATAATAGTTTACTATAATGGCTGTGCAGGGACACGTAGGTGCAGCCCACAACTTGGAAGCAAGTCCACCTCTATCTGAGCAAGCATGTAGGCTCACAGGTGACTTCCTGTAAGGCTGACTATGACTATAAATCAGACATATCCACACCACCAAGGCCAATTGCAACAATGTCTCCACATATGTAGTCAGTCTCAGAGGCAGTAACACAATTCAACCTGTACTAGGAGTAAAGCACACCTCATACACACATGTCATGGATACAGGCAACCTACATCAGACAGGTTAGGTGGGAACAGTGTCACCCTGTCCACAACATTTGTACAGGGGATATGTACAGCAACCAGACTCCTGCCTTCATCAATGGTGAGCATGTACATAATGCTTACTGATGGCAACAACAGCAAGTCTCCATGGGGCATGAGAACATACCAGTCTGCCTCCTACATGTGCTCAGGCATGTTCTCATGGCTTCATTACACACTACAGTCAAACACAGATTTGCCACCATCCACACACCATCCACATGGAATATGGCCACTGTTATCCCTCTATACAGAAATGACTGGAGAACAGAGGATTATGCAATTAAGTGTGCAACATTGGGGGAACTAGACAGGTCAGGGCCAGGAGTGCAATGCAAGATGCCAAAGCCATGATAGCTTACAGTTTTATGGTATACTCTGGATTATTTGCAAGTAATATCCACTGTTGATGTGCAAGTTGCCAACTGTATGAGGTCCTGTGACCTTTTTTCCTGTTTATGTCTTCCAGGTAATATGCAACATCCATGGCTGCCAGCATTCACCAACATAGAGAATGACACCATAATACAATAATTCACATAGCATTACAACATATTATTCAGCTGCAGAGCCCAGGATCTGCAGGAGAGGACCATCCTGTGGAATGAGCTCATCCACAGGGTAAATGATGTCGGCCTGCATAGCCGAAATTATGAGCAGGTGCGGCCTCGTTGCACTGACTTAATCCGCCATGCCCATCAGTGGGCTGCTGCCATTGCAAGGGACCAGCTAGCCACAAGTGGGAGTTCAAGTCATCCAGCCCCCACTGACACATGCTGAGGAGCTCCTCGCCAGCCTTGGGACACCCGCCCGCCAGACAAGCCATGAAGCCGAAGACAGCATTATGGAGGTGGGTTCCACACACACACAATGGACGAGGAGCCTGCTTGTAAGGCCATAGCGCAAATCACTAGAACACTGTTGCTTATCCATTTTTATTTGTAAAGTATCTACATGCATATATCAGATAATATAGTCTGTTGTTGGAGTGTAGTAATTCACAGATATGCATAGTCCTTAGTATGGGGGTTTGTACTGTTGATGTGCTGAAATGCTGCTTCAACCCTGTACCAATGCCACAAGTGTGATTACTAACATTACTTATCTCTCATAACTATTTAGGTCCCTCTGGTATACAACTAGGACAGCAGCCTGTAGCTGGTGAGTATGGATTTGTTTTGTTCAGGTTTGCCAATACACCGGCCATGTTAAGGCCATGCTATTTGCCATGCACACATTTAACACACCTACACATAAAGCATGCTGTACATATTCATTTTTGTTAGTGTTAACTGCACTGGAGCCCAGTGGTCACCATGATGGCATATTCGAAGGGTATGTAAGATTCCTGCAGTATACCTCACAACCAGTCAGTGCAAGATGTGTGGACAGAGATAAAATGGTGGGATAAATGGCCTACAATAGGGACATGTATGAACCATTACCCTTATACAGTGAATACAACAGTGTATACACCACTATTACAATGACAACTGTTCCTGATACATTCCACACCTTTTACAACCTGGAATGTGATCCTAACATGAGAAATGAATGCGTAATATAGAATCCTGTGTTAGGACAACAAATATGGGGTATACAAACCTTACAAAACACTGGAAGCATATGTGTGCACGCACTCCAAATAACATATTGTGGAGGCAGCTTGTGATGTACACACCTGCCATCAAGTACAGAGCCTCAGTGTTGCACCAAGTAATGGTTTGCTGTCCAAGAAGTATGTCCATGACATTTGCCCAGTCACTTACAATAGAGGCAGCCATGGCTTGCATACATCTTACAAAGCATGAAATGGATCCCATATCTGAAAGGTAGCAGTCAGGAGTGGGAAAAGTAACCTTACCTCACCATTGCATATACCATGGCAAACAGTGCAGACAGTGATCTAGAGGTCTATTAAATATGGGACAACAGTGATGTAGAAAAGAAACAGATGCCCATCCAAAACAGATGACACACTATGTTGCAAACTGGTCATGGAGGCTGCACAGAGACATGCAGCAACACTGAGAGAGTTGCAGGAATGTCTAGCAAGTACTGCCTGTGTAATACCTGTGTCAACAATTGCCTGGATTCTGCATAATTATGGACTATAGGTTAGGGTAATCAGAGGGAAGATTTGTCCCACATGAAACATCATCCAGGGCTCTGTACAGGTAGCATAACCATAACATAAACTCTCCTAAAGGCATGTGTTGCAAAGTGTAATGATGTCATGAGACCAAGGCTCAAACCTACAGATGGTATTCATAAAGATACATGTGGTGCACAAGCAACACCTCACTCCACCTCAGGGTCACCATCCCCAACTTTTAGCTTAATGGTGCCAGTTTACACCATTAGGGTTGCTGTTCTTTAGCTGGAACTAGGCCAGTAGACCTGATGTGTGAAATTTGGAGCACTGCAAAATAGCACTCATGTGTGGCCCATAGTTGTCAGGCATCTGCAATAAGGCTGAGGATAGGGAGGGGTGTCAGCCTCAAACACAACAGTGAACCAAAGCATACAACAAAAGGTAGCTAAGAATGGCTGTATCTGAACATAGTCAAGGTCATGAATTGTGCCAGACATAACCCAGACTCTACAGCAATAGTGAAGCCACTTGTTGACCTCCAAGGGCTGTGCACATGAGCTAACCTTGCAATCTGGCAGAGTTAGGGGACCTTTGTAGGGCAGACAGACCAAATAATGCCAAGTAAAGATCGGCCATGCTAATATACTCCTTCCAGGAATAGTGACTGCTGTAGTTAACTTAACAGGTGCTTCAACAAACCATTGTTTTAAGGGTGTACACACTTATGCAACCCACATATTGTATACATCTCATTCAGCATCTCCACGACTAATAAGTTTGTTTGATAATGCATTGGATTGCACAGGTCATATGTCACATATCAGGTGTGTGTAATATTATCAAATGCAGTATTAAGGCCCCATTGCATATCATAGAGGAGGCTGGCATGTCAACAGGGGTGTGTACACTCCTCATATCCACATGAAGCTTTGAAGGTTGTTGGCATAACCAGATTTTATTGCACATACATGCACTGCTGATGATGGGATCTGCAAATCAAAGGTCAGGCATTAATTTTTGACATCAGTCCTCATATCATCCCAGTTATGTGTCAGACAAACACATAGCAACAGAGCAAACATAACTGCCGGACATCTACACATTCAGCAATTGTCTGTACACATGTGAGGTATGGTGCACATTACATGCCAGTGTGCTGTACAGGTGCAGAGCAATAATGTGTACATGGGTGCAATGTGTTCCAGGGGAAGGGGCATCACCTACTAACACAACTCATGCATCACAGAGATGTATTTTGTTGATAACAAGGATTATGAATGGCGGCAGTGCATGCTGTTGAGTGTCATATGTCATGCATGTCAACTGTTTGGTAATGAGAGGCCTGTGTAATATCTTAGTGCCACCTCACCTGTAAGTGTGTGTGTATAATGCACAGGTCTTAATTTACATTTCTTGTCTGCCCCTCACAGATGGCGAGGTGGGTCAGAGTCCCACCTCCAGGCAAACTGATGTTAGGGTCCATACAGACTCTGAAAATGATGATAGGCATAGTGAGGCACAGGCAGGGATGTCAGGGGCTGAATCTGTGCCATTGATTGGCATCCCACTTTTATCCACCCCATTCCCGCACACAGTTACAATGCCCACACATACCCCATCACCAGTGGCCATAGATGAGGGACAGTTGGCAGGTGGTTGCATGGGACAGGAAAGTGTGGTGACTATGGGAAATGTGTCTGTGCATAGCAATCATACCCAGATGACCAATGACATCCCACACAGGCAGATGGACAGGGGTGTTCATAGGAGGGCAGCTGGCCATCATCACCCTGGCAGAAGTGCCAGAGCAGGTGTCACCAAATGCATGTTTCGGGCCATCATGGAGGCACAGGCACATATGGAATGTTACAACAGAGATGGTCTGATGCTCCAGAGGGCTACTTAGCCTGCTGTATGTGACTACATCCGTAATCATGCAGATGCCCACCTTTATTTTGCAGAGGTCATGGATAGATGGTTAGGTGAGATGGTGGGAATCCTCGACCATGTGGTGTCTGTGGTAGAACATGTGGAGGGAGTAGTGCATCGGCCACATGGACATAGAACAGCAACAGCAACATGTCGAGGTCTACGTGGACATGCGACATCTGGGTTTAGAAGTGCTGACTACCTTGTCAATGCGTCCATACTGTTGCAAAGTTTTTGCACACAGCACATGCATCATTGGGCTGAAGATTGTCATCAGTTACATGTATGGCTGATGGTGACAGCGATCATCATACAGTGGACCATGGGATATGTACTGGGGGTACCACAGTGTAAAGACAGTATACCCAGCACCCCCACCCTGCATTGGATATAGTACTCACTGAAGCCCATGACAATGCTCTGACATACTCACAATCACACATTTACCAAGTCTGCAACACAAAACCTTGTCTATCTAATTATTGCTACTACAGGGATATGAATTTATTGCACACACCACAGGGATAGTAGGGTGGGGGTTTTGTCATGGCTCTCCTAATGTCAGCAACATCACCATCCCTTATTATGTTTGGCAAGGTTTAGTGTATTTGGGGAATGTGGCCTCAGAATGCTGTATCCTACAAATATGCACACTCGCACACATCTGCACACATATTCAGACACATACATACTCACATTTGCCAGGACACATAGGGTAACCCATGCGTATCTACCCATTTATAGAACAGTGTTATACTGCTATTGCAAGCTCCAGTCAGCCCATAGGGTGAAGAGTGTTACAAGGTAAATTTAATGTGAATAACAGCAGCAGCCCATTCTAAGTATAGCAATGGGGGGTGTAGTGGGTGAGAAGGCCCTCAGAGTATTTTCAACTACAGGTTTACAAACACACAAACACTGTTATACTCAATAATGCACACAGACACATTTGTCAGTACTGAGGTCCATACGTGTAGGTGCTCCTAGGTCTGTACCAGGCTAATGTCCAGGGGCAGCTCTTGCTATTGGACTGCAGCCCTCCCAGCTGTAAAATAAGACAAATTAAACAAAATATATTATAAAAATAACAAAAAGAAAATAATAAAATAATCACGAGTCCCGGAACATCCCGCATGCACACTTGTGGAATTTTCAATATTCGGACTGCTGGTGAACCAGTCTGGAGCATGCGCACAGAATCCAGACTGTCTCCACCAGCAGTCCAGGATTACAAAGACAACATGCATGTCTACATTTTCCCAGCAGTCTATGCAGTCAGAACTGCATAGACTGGAAGGGGATCGAACTGCAATGTCTGCAGACAGGGTGGTCTCGCGGGACAGCTAGGATGAGCCTTAAGTGTTCTCGTGGGAAGGGCTTGCCTATTGCATAGATTAACAGCACAGCCAGCAATGATGGTGCAGGAATGGATTGTACAGCTTAGAGCTTGCTGCTTTTGACAGACTTTGCAGGTAAGTGTGTGTAAGAATGGATTGTACAACTCAGTGACTGTGTGTGTGTGTGTGCGTGTGTGTGTGTGTGGTGGGTAGAGAATAAGGCATGAACCCTGTACCTTGGGCCCAAATGGCAAGAGTCTGAATTCCCTACCCACTACCTTTTGTAAAAATAATGCAGATTTTTGCCTCATATTTGTACTGTTCCATATAAAATCTGTGGTTTCTGTATTTTGTTTCTCACCATAGCCAGTTGTGCAGTGGTGCAGTGGTACCATTGTTGCCTAACAGCTACAGGTTTTCTGGTTTGATTCTTGGCTGGGGTGCCTTCTATGTGGAGTCTGCATGTCTTCCCTGTGTTTGTGTGGGTTTGCTCTGGTGTCCTCTCATCTTACAAAGACATGTCTGGAGTGTTTCTTCCTCTGCCAAAAAAAGGCTTTTGTTTCAAATCAGACTTTCCTGGTTACCAAATGTTAAATAAATAAAAATGACAAGCACTGGAATTTCAGACTTCATATTCTTCAGAAAGTACATGGTAACACAAAACCTATTATTATAGCAAGTTTATAAGATGGATATTTGACATTTGTCCCTACTTTGGGGACTGTATTCCCCCATTATTGGCTTCATCCAGGTTTTTTGTGCCAAGGTTGAGAGCTATGGTGATAACTGAACTCACTGAATATGTTTGGGGGCTGTATTCCCACATTACTGGCTTTGTCTGTGTTTTTGCTAAGAGGTTGAGAGCTGTGGTAAGAACTGAATTCACTGAATATGTTTGGGGGCTGCATTCCCCCATTATTGGCTTTGTTCAGGTGTTTTGTGCTAAGATGTTGACAGCTATGGTGAGAACTCAATTCACTGAATGTAGGTATTTAAGTTTTAGTCTTCCTCTTTCATAAAATAGCTGATTGATTTGGCATAGTGGTATGTTGCTCTGACTGTTTTGCACAGGGTCCTGGGTTCAATGCTTGGCAGTGAAATGTATGGTGGTAACACAGCATGTTATTCTAGCAACTTTCCAACACTATACAAGCAATGTTTAAAAAGTGTCCCTGTTTTTTTGGTCTTTTGCCCCCCCCCCTAAATTTCTGCTTTTTCCAGATTTCTTGTGCTACAAAGTTGAGAGATACAGCTGAGTGTCAAGTAGATTTTACAAGAAGCTGAGAGCTGCAGGGGGACAAAAGTTTAGTGATGCTTATGGTGAGTCTGCTTGCATTGTTAATAGCACAACAGGTAATGTACTTGCTTTTGATGCAGAAGGCTGTGGGTTCTACTTCCACAGTAGGTAGATGCATTGCTGATACTGTACTGTACTGTAAAGGGGGTGGATGCTGCAGTCCTTTTAGGTGAAGATACCTAGTAACTCTGAACCTGTTATCAGTTTACCATCCATTCCCTATTGGAATATTACTAGATTATCATTTTTTAATGAAACATAGGCAATTTATTCCTCAAGGGCAACAGACACTTTATTTGTACATGAAACAATGACATATAAAGTTGTTTGCTAGCAGAAACCTCTTCATTAGTTACAGATTTCTTTAATGTGGAATTATTTAGATGACTTTTACTTCTTCAGAGATTGTGCATATTTACTGATACTGGTGGACTGTAGAAGTCTGAGTAGACTTTTATGATGGAAATGTTCTGAATTGGGCAGTTTTGTTGTTATTGGTGCATGCATTTTTTCATTGTTTACTGGAAAATTTTTCTGAATTGGGCAGTTTTGTCATTATTGGTGCATGCATTTTGTTTCATTGTTTACTGGAAAAATGTTCAAAACAAATTTAAAATGCCCTCTACAGCTGTACTATATTGTACAAGGAATATAATTTAATAAAATCAGAAAGGTGTATCAAAGACCACATGTATGTTTCATGTGCAAGGGGTCTATGATTTGAAAACAGCCCAAAGTTAATCTTTATCTGTCACTGGCAAAATGTATTTTCTTTGAATGTGGGTTTCAATGCTGTTTCAATGAATGTGAGTTTCAAGGGCAGAGAAGTTTTAATGCTAAGACTGTTTTCATTGTGAGATTGCATTGCTTTGTTTAGCAGATGTCTTAGTGTTTGTGCTGTAAAATGCAAAATAAAACTTTCAAATGAAGTCCAAATCATCATAGAAGTAAAGATGTATGCACATTAGTGTTTATGGTAAATGGGGTGAAATAGCCAAGTAATGGTTCATTGGAATAGCTGAAGGGGGGAGGCTCCATTTGACCATGATTTTGTGAGGGGGAAGGGTGGCAAACTCAAAGACAGCCTTGGCTGAACAAAACCTCTCAACTGTCCAGATTTTCACAGAATGAATTGCTTTTTGCTTCTTATTTTTGGTTTGTTCCTCATTAAATGTGTGGTTTTCTGGCAAATAATTTAGGAATTAAGTCACTAAATAATGAGAAACACTGAGTTTCAGACTTCATAACCTTCAGAAAAATGCATGCTAAAGCAAGACCTGTTATTCTATCAACTGTCTCAGTTTAT
The DNA here is from genome assembly GCF_019279795.1 of Protopterus annectens. Lineage (NCBI taxonomy): Eukaryota > Metazoa > Chordata > Ceratodontiformes > Protopteridae > Protopterus > Protopterus annectens. The sequence goes on from NC_056726.1 coordinate 744,799,248, forward strand.
ACATTTTTTTGTACTGTTTATAAGTATATTTGGCCTTGTCCAGATTTCCTGCATTAACAGGTTGAGAGGTATGTGCAAATAAATTGCTTTAAAGAATTAGGCATATCCAAACCTCTGATAATCCCACTGCAAAATGGCAATTTTGGAAGAAAACGTGGAGCGTTTACAATTAAGAAATAACTGTAATGATCAGAGTTATAGATTACTTTTATTTCAGAAATGCATGCATATTCTTTTATTTTGTCAGCTGCTCATGTTAGCAGTACTAATATTAAAAAAGTGTCCCTTCTTTGACAGGTTCCCAGCTGTATTGTGTGGCTATTTTATATTTTTGCATCACATTTTTGGTCCATTTTTCATAAAATTGTGTTTTTTTTGGCAAATTAGTAGCAAATCATTAAAGACTGAAGTTAGAAAATAATGACAGACATTTGTGTTTCAGATTTTACACCCTTCAGTAATTCATAATAATGCAAGACATACTACTCTATTACCTCTCTAAGTTTATAAGAGCAATATTTAAAATTGTCCTTATTTTTGGGATTTGTCCCACTTCTATGTATGGCTTTGTCCAGGTTTCTTGCTCTGAGGTTGAGAGGTATGACAAATGTGTCAGGGCTATCACAGTCAACCAGAGACATTTCAAATTGTGACATACTTGTTGAACCTTACTGCCTCATGTAGTGTGACTCTGGATGTGTCCAAACAAGGCAAGGAGCAGTTATGCAGTGTAAATGTGCAGAGTATCCCGCCATCCAAGGTAGACACAAGTACTACTTTTATTCTGTCCTTGATTTTGCAGAATGTTCTGGTTTGTCATATTTTTATACTGTTGATTTATGCTTATTATTACTCAGAAAGTGCCTGTTGCTCTGTGTTTAAGTAGCAATGCTTTAATGACTATCAGGTAAGCTTGTCTGAGATTGTAAGGTGCAAGTAAGCTTTAATAAGCATACTGTTAAAGAATTGCCAACAGTGAAAGCCTTTCTGTTGCCATGCAGAGAATACTTGCATAACTAGATAATGTATAAGCCTTGGGTATTGAAATGCATATGACAGTATTTGTAATAAAGGACAGGATTACATTATTATTTTAAGAAACTCATTACATTTATTGGAGACTTGCAGTCATCTTTGCAGACTTTACCTGTAAACCAAACAGAATACCAATCTATCGTGTGTGGTCCATTACTTGTACAGTAATTCTTTAAGCAATGTATCTTGAGCTTGTTTCTTGTTTGCTTTTCATTTTTTTCTTTGATCATGTTTTCCCCATGAAACAAGTAGATAGTTGTTGTCAGGCAGCAGGTCTTTTTTGGATAAGAAACATTTTTACAAGTGGGGTATGACAGAGATTGCTACTATCAGCATGTTACTTGGTACTTTAATAAAACTGAATATAAATTATAATTAGAACTGCAGTGCAAGGAGAAGTGGTTTGAGTTGAGTGCTGCTTGTTCTTCTTGTACTTGATTTTGACTGGCATTCCAGTAATGTATTTAAAAAGTAATTTATTTTTTCATGCCTCACAGCCTTTTTGTTTCCATCTAGATATTAAGTAAGCTGTCATGCAGCTAATGCATTGAAATATTCTTCTACACTTCACATTATCTTGATTGGACTCTCATAATTTCGGTTTGGCACCCAGGGCAGCGTATTTAATTAAAGTTCCAGGTTTTTTGGTTTTGAACATAGCTCCTCCCCTTTCTAGTTGACCACACCCTTCCCATTGGCCCCACCCAATCAGCTGTCTCCTGCAGCCTCCCTTCGATTTGAACTCACCAGCCGCCACTGCTAATGTCCATGGAGAGATGAGACAAGTAGGGCATGTGAGTATACTGGTATCATGCCACCTGACATTTGTCAGCATGCAAAAAATGTCAGGCTGCTGCCTATGCAAAACAGATGTATTTTTCTACATGAAGAAAGAAAGAAAGAAAGAAAGAAAGAAAGAAAGAAAGAAAGAAAGAAAGAAAGAAAGAAAGAATGAAAGAAAAAGAAAAAGACCCAAGTGTGTTTGTGTATGACCCGTGGGTGGAGAGTGGTATCTGAGTATTATAAGGGTTGCATATATTGTTCACTAATCCATACTATCACATAGTCACTGCATATGGCAGTAGACATTTATGGCTGTTGATTGTCTACACCAACATCTACGGTGGCCTTGTAATGTGGACATTGGGACATATAGGTCCTCAATATAATAATGTAGTAAAACCCACACCACAATGGATCTTGTTATTACACAATCACACCAACACCCACACAGAATACTGATAACAGACACATACTTGCCAGTACTGAGTTTTGAACTGCTACCTAGCTATGCATTGCGATTACAGTGCTACACATTCATCACACATACCACAGAGCTTATATGGTGAAGAACTGTCCAAAGGTATATTTGAAGATGAGTGACATCAGCAGCAGTGCTAAAGGAGGGGGAAGGGAAGTGTAGTAGGCGTGAATGCCCCAAAATCAGGTATCAACAAAGACGAACACACTATTTCTCTTTCACGCAAACACACACATTTTCACAGTTGCCAGGACCAGTATTAGAACTCCTATCTAACTAGTATGGTACACTACAGAATTACTCTGTTATTGCAAGCTGTCCAATGGTATCTTTGAAGGTGAGTGACACAAGCAGCAGTTCTAAAGGAGGGGTAAGGAAAGTGTATTAAGTGTGAATCACCCAAAAATCAGGTGTCAACAAAGACACATGCTCTCTCAAACAAACACACACATTTTCACAGTTGCCAGGACCAGGTTATAACTCCTACCTAACTAGTTGATTATACTATGGCATTCCACAGTTATGACAAGCACCATGGAGCTCATGTGTTGGACTGCTCTCCAAAGGTATCTTTGAAGATGAGTGACATAAGCAACAGTGCTAAAGGATGGGTAAGGGAAGTGTAGTAAGTGTGAATGTCCACAAAATCAGGTGGTAACAAAGACACACACACTCTCTTACACAAACATTTTCACAGGTGCCAGGGCCAGGATTAAAACTCTTAACTGGTTTGCTACACTATACATCATGCAGTTATTGCAAGCACCATGGAGCATACATATTGGAGTGCTGTCCATAGGTATCTTTGAAGTAACAACTCAAGAAAAAGAAAAACACTCACTAAACAAAGTGAAAACAAATAAATAGCAACCGTTACTAGAAAACCACAGAACTCTATTTATTAAAACAAAACAAGTTACTTAAGCGCTTTTCATCCAGCACAGTGGCTGGACTTCTTCAGATAACTAAACTAATTCAGAACACTCTTAAATATTTCATCCAATACATCATGTGACAAATGTCTCCATTAAAACTGTTCAATTAATTAAAGCTCTTCAATTAATTAAAGCACAAATAAAAGCAATACACTCGCCCCTATATTGAAATCTTCCTTGACTTACTGAATACACTAAAGCAGTTTTGTTAAACATACTGTTACTAGAAATATTCATGCACACTATAATGTGTAATAACTTGTGTACGAATTGTAAAAACATAGAAATAGTGATTATGCTATTAAATACATTATTGTAAAAGGCTACAATAAATGCTTTGTCAAAACTCGAATCTAAAGTCCAAGCAGGTAATCCAAAGCAGTGCAACAATTCGGAAACAAAAATGAATGCCAATAAATGAAAAAAATATATTTATTTAAGCCAAACAACACAGTTAGCTTTTCGTCGGCGCTCTGCACCAACTTCCTCAGAAATTAAAATCTTGCGCTTCCACACACACATACTACTTTAATACGCTATAAAATGCACCATTGACCAACACACCCTCCGGTTTATCTATTAAAGAGCGGTTTGCCCTAAAAAACTAACTAAACTAAAATACCAATAATAACATACCCTAACCTTACCTAGTCTAACATTTAACCATAATGTAAAATATTATAATAACCAGCTTGCATCAACGGTATATATATATATATATATATATATATATTTATAAATCAAGTAACCGCTGTCAATAGATGAATGAATACGTTTCTGAAACCTAAAAAAACAAATATTTTAACATTAAAATATATCAAAAATCTTCCATTTGAAATAACATTCAAATGGATGTCATAAAACCATTTTTCAACTATATGATACACAACGCCATGCCCCAAAAATAATAATAATAAAATAAAACAATAAATATACTCGCACAATAGAAATATAAATAATGCCATATACCCTGTGGACGTTTTTTTTTACTTTAATACGCTAGAAAATGCACCATTGACCAACACACCATCCATTTTTTTTACTTTAATACGCTAGAAAACGCACCATTGACCAACATGCCCTCCTGTGTTGTTTGGCTTAAATAAATATATTTTTTTCGATTATTGGCGTTCATTTTTATTTCCGAATTGTTGCACTGCTTTGAATTACCTGCTTGGACTTTGGATTCGAGTTTTGACAAAGCATTTATTATACTTTGTTTTGCATGTTTTGGAAGGTGCATTAGTTTTCATTTCAGCGATGTCAAGCCCAAAACCTGAAACCAGGGTGACGACCGAAGTGGGAGACTTAACTTTGCTTATTAATTTGTTAACTCAAAAAATTGATTTGTTGTCACAACGTGTCTATCGACAGCGGTTACTTGATTTAGAGATATATATACCATTGATGCAATCTGGTTGTTATAATATTTTACATTATGGTTAAATGTTAGACTAGTTAAGGTTAGGGTATGTTATCATTGGTATTTTAATTTAGTTCATTTTTTAGGGTGAAGTGCTCTTTAATAGATAAACCAGAAGGCGTGTTGGTCAATGGTGCGTTTTCTAACGTATTAAAGTATTGACCAAAAGCTAACTGTGTTGTTTGGCTTAAATAAATATATTTTTTTCGTTTATTGGCGTTCATTTTTGTTTCCAAATTGTTGCACTGCTTTGGATTACCTGCTTGGACATTGGATTCGAGTTTTGACAAAGCATTTATTGTAGTTTGTTTTGCGTGTTTTGGAAGGTGCATTATTGTAAAAGGCTAAACTCCTATAAACTTCTGCATAATAATCTTCATGTGCCTACTATTATGTCATCCTGTGAAATAGTACATTTAAATGTATAAATCAGTTATTGTGTAGTTCAGTTTCTATATTTATTTTTGTTTTTATATTTTTGTGTGTATATATGAATAACCCCCCATCCCACGAGTTGGAATAGGTAAATAAATTTATCTCCACATACTTTTTAATTTTAAATATGGGAGAATAGTACATGTTTCATTTAGCCCTGGAAATTGATGGGCATTTAGTTGAAGTTGCCACAATGATTCCAGTTGTTCTAATAGTAGTGAAACTGGCCCTCTGCATACATTTTCAATAATCTGATCTATGATTTTAAACTTGAATTTGTGGTTTGGTGAATTTCCTATGTGCCTAGCCAGTGCGTTCTCTGTTTTCCTTTTCCTAATGGCATACAGGTGTTCATAAATTCTTTTAGTTTCCTGTCTGTTTTCCCAACGTAGAAAACAGGAAAGAGAACGCACTGAGCTAGGTATACCACCATTTTAGTATTACAGTTGTACCTTCCTTTAATGCAATACTTGTTATCTATAGAAAAATATTGTCCTGTTGCAATGGATCCACAGTAGTTACAATTTCACATTTGAACATCACTGGGGTCCTTGTAAAGTTTACTATAGGGGTTTCCACTAAGTTTTTCAAATGTTTACCCTTCCTGTAACACTAGGTCTATGATCAATCTTATTAACTATTTCATTCTCATTTTTTGACAAGTTCCAGTTATTGTTAATAATTTTCTTGAGTTCAAACATGTCAGTACTAAATGTTACAATAAAACTACTAGTATATTGACCAACTTCCTTCAGGTGTGTTTCTATATTACCAGTTGGTGTTAATACCCTTTCCTGTATAGTTAGTTTTTTTTCTGTACCTGTAATGTTGGTTCTGTATGCACATAATATCGGTTTGTAAAAGCCTGTCTGATGCTTGTGTGAAACTTCTAATACCAGTTCCTTGATAAATCCATCAATATACCCTCTATGTAGAAACATTTCAGTTAAATGTTGACATTCAGTGAAAAAATCTTCATTAGTAGTCACCATTCTGGCTGCTCTAACGAGCTGCCCTTTCACTACTGACTTTTCGTAGTGAAGGGATGTGCACTTGTGTAATGCAAAAATGAATTGCAGTAAGTTGTTTTTCGGTGTATGGATGCTGTGTAGATGTTAGATACAACGTCTTTTTTCAACTGCACATCTAAATAAGCTATTATGTCTTTACTGAGGTTTGATGTAAATTTCAGGAAATTGGTGCTATTGTTCATTTCCTGTAAAATGACAGTAGCCGAAGTTTCATCTCCTTTTTATACTATGAAAATGTCATTCGAAAAGTGTGCATAGTGTTCTACTAAATTCATTACACTAGGGTTGTTGAATAAATAAGTGTGTTCCCAATGGGCCATCATCATGTTGGCAAAACTTGCACCACATGGTGAGCCCATTGCTACCCCTACTTGTTGTAAATAAATTGTGTCATTGAATAGGATCTAATTGTGGGATAAAATTATACTTAACTGTTCCTCTACTATTCTTAAATCGTTGTCTGGGGCTTCAAGTCCACACATTCTGGCCAAGACAAATTCTATCCCTTCCCCATGTGGGATTGAACAGTACAGATCACATACATCTACTGTTAGGAAGTTGTTTTCTTTAGTGAACTTGAGTTTATTAATCTCCTCTAAAAAAAGACCAAGAATCATAACTGTTTTGTTGTTCTTGTTTTACATATTTTTTGAGAATAGAATCTAAAAATTTTGCACCAGTGTAAGTTATGGACTGACGAGCATCTACCAGGGCTCACATAGGGGGGTCTTGTGTGTTCTTATGTATTTTTGGCACACCAGACATTTTAGGAATCTTGGGATATACCATTGTTAAATAATTTAAAGTACTAATGTCTATATGTGCCTCCAAGAACAAGTCATTTAAATAGGTGTTGATCCAACGATAAGCAGTATGTAGTTCATTTTTACTAACTTGTTTATATGTGCTAATACTTAGCACCTTGTTCATTCTAACCATATAGTCTTCATTGTTCATAAGAACCAGTCTTCCCCGCTTGTCCTGCTTCATCATTCTAATAGGTTTCCTTCTCAAGTCATTTAACAAATCCCATTCTGTTTTAGTTAAATTACTTTGTCTTTTGATTTTGGTACTTAGTAAAGTTCTAATGTCAAATTCACACACTTGGTCAAAAACACATAGTGTTGGGTGCATGGGTGGATTATAAGTGCTTGGGACATGTTATTCTCTGTAATTACAATTATTACTGTTAAATAAAATAGCCAAATTAAGTCAAGTAATGTTTTGGCCAAATCAGACCGGCAAGAATGAACATAAGTAAATCCTTTAGAAAATAGTTCAACTGTCTCATTGTCAATGTCAAAACTAGAAAAGTTATATATTTTGAAATTTCCACATGTATTCAGTATAATGTCACATTTACTAATAAAAGTGAGCTGGTCTACCTTTTCACTCTCGCCTTTCCCCTCGTGTTGTAGGGGTTCTGTTGGTTCACCGGTAATTTTTTCTGAGACTTGTTCTTGGCCTGATGAAAATTTTGCCGATTAGTTTTCACCACTTGTGAGTATGAAGCATTCCCTTGATTAAAGTTATTGTTATGTGCTAGTTCGTTTCTGTTTGAAACATTTCTCTCATTGTTGTCCTCTCGTGTTTCCATGTGTACTAGGTGAAGTACAGAGTTAAATGCCATTGTTTCCTGATTCTGCTCAATTTATTGTTATTGTTAGATGTCTGATTGTGTTGGCCATGAAAAATTAAATTTAGTTATTGTTGTTACTATGGTGCTGCTTACTGTGATGGATTTGAAGTCTTCTTAAGACACTCAGTCTTGCTGGCTGGATTCTGCTGAAATCAAAGTCTGGTTATAGTTGCATTTACAGTCTTGTTGTACACAGAAGCTTGCAGAATGTACACTGATAAAAATATACTTTGCAACTCAGAGCAGTAACAAATAGCTTTTTATAATAAACTACACGTACTAATGTTGCAGCTTTTAGTTATTGTTCTACTTTACTTCTCAATCAGCATAGATCATTTACCTCAGTACAAATGTGTCCCTACCAATGCCCCTAACATAACTGGATTAATACAGATCTTTATATACAATTTTAGTCATGCACACACATATACATTTCCTCTTGGTATTCTATTTTGGAGAACTGCTCATCCTGTAGAAACAATATTGATTGCTGCAGATGCTGACGCAAATGCTGACTTAATGATATTATTTTTAAGCTTCCTTGTTTAACAATGTCCTGTCACCTTTTTGCTGAATTTATAAGAGACCAACTTTTCTGACAGTATAAACATCCTGTCTTTAGTATTCTATTTGGATCATTGTATAAGAACATCTGTTCTTGTGCAACTGCTAAGTGCAGAAAAGCATGTTTTTTAAGAAAACACATTGTAAAAGTGTCATATGATAGAAACATGTCCTGTTGTCCATTTTTTAAAAAAACAGATTTTACATTTTTGTTCTCACTGACAATGAAATGCATACATCCTGTTTTTAAGTCTGTAAAGAAAGATGTCCATTCAGCAGATTTCTTATTTTCCAAGTCACAGTCATTTAGTATGGATGTGAATCACATATTGCTAAACTCTATTTCTACATTTAGGCAAACTTTATTTTATACCTTATTTATGTTGCATATTTCAAGCAGAATTACTTTCAACCTTAAAACCTTGTTCAGCATAATCTTACAGGCCAGTTACATTCCACACCTGTGATAGGGGCGGGTTAGGATAAGTTGTGCCATTATTGTAATCCAAGCAGTCCATTTCCAGTTTTTTTTTTTATTTTACTTAAAGTTTTTCAATTTGTTGATTAATACTGTTAAAAATGTGTTGGTAATCGTAGTTATACCGTACAAAATCATGATGGTCCAATATATTCTTACTAAGCTGTTCCACTTCCTGAGATATCTCCTTTACTTGTACCTGGTAGTGCTTATACATCAAATTAATTAGTTCCTTCCCTTGTCTATCAAACAACTCTATTAGGTCTTTATGAAATTGGGATCCTGCAACTAGTCCTGTCGGATACTGCCAGGACCTCAGACCTTTTGAAACAATGACCAATTTAACATTCTCAGTAAAATAAGGCCATCTCCAATTGTAGTTCTTTGCATTTAAGTAATTTATAGTCTAAAGTTTTTAAGTTAGTTACTAAGGTTTGCTCACCAGTCCCAGCCGGTTGCACTGAATTTATTGCTGGATTATGTATCATCAACTTGGGAGAATTCCTTAACCAAGCTGATATGTCTGGTGCTCCAATAAGCCCTGGAGAAGTGTTTAATGGTTGTTCCATTGTTTGCTGACTCATTGAAGGGATAGGTACACCAGTTTTCTCCACGGCAGATGAAATGTTTGTGGCACTCATATTACCACATTTCTCCTGGTTATTTGAGAAAGTGTCATTTCCCATGCTGATAGTGCAGTTAGTAGAACTGCATGAGGGTGAGTCTCGTTCAAATCTTTCATTCTGTAGTGTCAAGGTGTTCTGCGGAGAGGGTGCAGAACATTGGGATAGTGACTCCACTCTGGTTGCCAGGTCGACTAGGCATTTTGTCATTATTCCCAATAAAATAATTCTCCTGATTATTTGAGAAAGTATTACGTACCATGCTGATAGTGTGTTTAGTAGAACTGCTTGAGGGCAAGTCTCATTCAAACCTTTCATTCTGTAGCGTGAAGGTGTTCTGCGAGGAGGGTGCAGAACATTGAGATAGTGACTCCACTCTGGTTGCCAGGTCATCTAGGCATTTTGTCATTATTCCCAATAAAATAGTTAGGTTCCCTGCATCAATTTGTAAACTTTGTGAAAGTTGAGTTTCTTAACCGTCTAGTACATCGGATGCCATAGTAAAAAATGGTAACAACTCAAGAAAAAGAAAAACACTCACTAAACAAAGTGAAAACAAATAAATAGCAACCGGTACTAGAAAACCACAGAACTTTATTTATTCAGACAAAACAAGTTATTTAAGCACTTTTCATCCAGCACAGTGGACGGACTTCTTCAGATAACTAAACTCATTCAGAACACTCTTAAATATTGTATCCAATACATCATTTGACAAATGTCTCCATTAAAACTCTTCAATTAATTAAAGCTCTTCAATTAATTAAAGCACAGATAAAAACAATACACTCTCCCCTATATATAGAAGTCTGGCCACTGTGCTGGACGAAAAGTGCTTAAGTAACTTGTTTTGTTTTAATAAATAGAGTTCTGTGGTTTTCTAGTACCGGTTGCTATTTATTTGTTTTTATTTCGTTTAATGAGTGTTTTTCTTTTTCTTGAGTTGTTACCATTTTTTACTATGGCATCCAATGTACTAGATGGCCAAGAAACTCAACTTTCACAAAGTTACCAAGTTGATGTGGGGAACTTAACTATTTTATTGGGAATAATGACAAAACACCTAGATGACCTGGCAACCAGAGTGCAGTCACTTTCCCAATGTTCTGCACCCTCTTTGCAAAACACCTTGATGCTACAGAATGAAAAGTTTGAATGAGACTCACCCTCAAGCAGTTCTACTAACTGCACTATCAGCATGGGACATAACACTTTCTCAAATAACCTGGAGAAATGTGGTAATATGAGTGCCACAAACATTTCATCTGCCATGGAGAACACTGGCGTGCCTATCCCTTCAACTAGTCAGCAAAAAACAGAACAACCATTAAACACTTCTCCGGGGCTTATTGGAGCACCAGACATATCAACTTGGTTAAGGGATTCTCCCAAGTTGATGATACAGAATCCAGCAGTAAATTCGGTGCAACCAGCTGGGAGAGGTGAGCAAACCTTAGTAACTAACTTAAAAACTTTAGACTATAAATTACTTAAATAGAAAAAACTACAATTGGAGATTGCCTTATTTTACTGAGAATGTTAAATTGAACATTGTTCCAAAAGGTCTAAGGTACTGGCAGTATCCAACAGGACTAGTTGCAGGATCCCAATTTCATAAAGACCAGATATATTTGTTTGATAGACAAGGGAAGGAACTAATTAATTTGATGTATAAGCACTACCAGGTACAAGTAAACGAGATATCTCAGGAAGTGGAACAGCTTAGGAGGAATATATTAGACCATCATGATTTTGTACAGTATAACTACAATTACCAACGCATTTTTAACAGTATTAATCAACAAATTGAAAAACTTAAACTAAATAAAATAAAAAAACTGGAAAGGGACCACTTGGATTACAATAACGGCACAGCTTATCCTAACCTGCCCCTATCACAGGTGTGGAATGTAAATGGCCAACACAATCAGACATCTACCAATAACAATTACTTTAGTGATGAGCAGAATCAGGAAATGATGGCATTTAACTCTACATTTCACCTACTGCAAATGGAAACACGAGAGGACAACATTGAAAGAAGCACTTCAAACAGAAACAAACTAGCACATAAAATTAACTTTAATCAAGGGAATGCTTCATACTCACAAGTGGTACAAACTAATCAGCAAAATTTTCATCAGGCCAAGAACAAGCCTCAGAAAAAATTACCAGTGAAACAACAGAACCCCTACAACATGAGGGGAAAGGCGAGAGCAAAAAGGTAGACCAGCTGAATTTTATTACTAAATGTGACATTGTACTGAATACAAGTGGAAATGTCAAGATATATAACTTTTCTAGTTTTGACATTGACAATGAGACAGTTGAACTGTTTTCTAAAGGATTTACTAATGTTCCTTCTTGTCAGTCTGATTTGGCCGAAACATTACTTGACTTTAAAGTTTTTACAAGGAAACTTAATTTGGCTATTTTATTTAACAGTAATAATTGTAATTACAGAGAATTACATGTCCCAAGCACTTATAATCCACCCATGCACCCAACAATGCGTGTTTTTGACCAAGTGTGTGAACTTGACATTAGAACTTTACTAAGTACCAGAATCAAAAGACAAAGTAATTTAACTAAAACAGAATTGGACTTGTTAAATGACTTGAGGAGGAAACCTATTAGAATGATGAAGCCGGACAAAGCGGGGAGGATTGGTTTTTATGAACAATAAAGACTATATGGTTAGAATGAACAAGGTGCTAAGTGCTAGCCCATATAAAGAAGTTAGTAAAAATTAACTACACACTGCTTATCATAGGATCAATACCTATTTAAATGACTTGTTCTTTGAGGCACATATAGACATTAGTACTTTAAATTATTTAGCAATGGTATATCCCAAGAGTCCTAAAATGTTTGGTGTGCCAAAAATACATAAGAACACACAATACCCCCTTGTGCAATCCCTGGTAGATGCTTGTCAGTCCATAACTTATGCTAGTGCAAAATTTGTAGAGTCTATTCTCAAAAATATGTAAAACAAGAAAAACAAATCGGTCATGATTCTTAGTCTTTTTTAGAGGAGATTAATAAACTCAAGTTCACTAAAGAAAATAACTTCCTAACAGTAAATGTATGTGATCTATACAGTTCAATCCCATATGAGGAAGGGATAGAATTTGTCTTGGCCACAATGCACGGACTTGAAGCCCCAGACAACGAATTAAGAATAGTAGAGGGACTGTTGAGTATAATTTTATCCAACAGTTACATCCTATTCAATGACACAATTTATTTACAAGTCGGTGTAGTAATGGGCTCACCATGTGGTGCGAGTTTCACCAACATGGTGATGGCCCATTGGGAACACACTTATTTATTCAACAACCCTAGTGTAATTAATTTAGTAGAACACTATACACACATTTTGGATGACATTTTCATAGTATTAAAAGGAGATGAAACTTCAGCTACTGTCATTTTACAGGAAATGAACAATAGCACCAATTTCCTGAAATTTACATCAAACTTCAGTAAAGACACAATAGCTTACTTAGATGTGCAGTTGAAAAAAGACGTATCTAACATCTATACAGCATCCATACACCGAAAAACAACTTACTGCAATTCATTTTTGCATTACACAAGTGCACATCCCTTCAATACAAAAAAGTCAGTAGTGAAAGGGCAGCTCGTTAGAGCAGCCAGAATGGTGACTACTAGTGAAGGGTTTTTCACTGAATGTCAACATTTAACTGAAATGTTTCTACAGAGAGGGTATCCTGAAGGATTTATCAAGGAATTAGTATTAGAAGTTTCACACAAGCGTCAGACAGGTTTTTACTAACCGATATTATGTGCACACAGAACCAACATTACAGATACAGAAAAAGAACTAACTATACAGGAAAGGGTATTAACATCAACTAGTAATATAGAAACACACCTGAGGGAAGTTGGTCAATATAACAGTAGTTTTATTGTAACATGTAGTACTGACATGTTTGAACTCAAGACAATTATTAACAAAAACTAGAACTTGTTAAAAAATGAGAATGAAATAGTTAATAAGATTGGTCATAGACCTATTGTTACTTACAGGAAGGGTAAAAATTTGAAAGACTTAGTAGAAACCCCTATAGTAAACTTTACAAGGACCCTAGGGATGTTCAAATGTGAAAATTGTAACTACCGTGAATCCATTGCAACAGGACAATATTTTTCTATAGATAACAAGTATTCCATTAAAGGTAGGTGCAACTGTAATACTAAAATGGTGGTATATCTAGCTCAGTGCATTCTCTGTACTGTTTTCTACATTGGGAAAACAGACAGGAAACTAAAAGAAAGAATCTATGAACACCTGTATGCCCTTAGGAAAAGGAAAACTGAACATACTGGCTGGGTACATAGAAAATTCACCGAATCACAAATTCAAGTTTAAAATCATAGATCAGATTATCGAAAATGTATATGGAGGGCCATTTTCACTACTATTAGAACAACTGGAATTATTGTGGCAACTTCGACTAAATGCCCATCAATTTCCAGGGCTAAATGGAACATGTACTATTCTCCCATATTTAAAATTAAAAAGTATGTGGAGATTTAATTTATTTGTCTATTCCAACTAATGAGATGGAAGGTTGTTCATATATACTCTCAAAAATGTAAAAACAAAAATAAATATAGAAACTGAACTACACAATAATTGATTTATACATTTAAATTTACTATTTCACAGAATAACATAATAGTCGGAACATGAAGATTATTGTGCAGAAGTTTATAGGAGTTTAGCCTTTTACAATAATGTATCTAATAGTATAATCACTATTTGTATGTTTTTACAATTTGTACACAAGTTGTTACACATTAAATTGTGCATGAATATTTCCTGTAACAGTATGTTTAACCAAACTTCTTTAGTGTATTCACTAAGTCAAGGAAAATTTCTGTATAGGGGAGAGTGTATTGCTTTTATTTGTGCTTTACTTAACTTAAGAGCTTTAATTAACTGAAGAGTTTTAATGAAGACATTTGTCACATGATGTATTGGATGAAATATTTAAGAGAGTTCTGAATGCGTTTAGTTATCGGAAGAAGTCTGGCCACTGTGCTGGACGAAAAGTGCTGAAGTAACTTGTTTTGTTTTAATAAATAGAGTTATGTGGTTTTCTAGTACCAGTTGCTATTTATTTGTTTTTACTTTGTATCTTTGAAGGAGAGTAGCAGCAGCAGCAGTGCTAAAGGAGGGGTATGATAAGTGCAGTTAGTGTGAATGACCCCAAAATCAGGTGTCAACAAAGACACACACACTCTCTCACACAAACACACACATTTTCACAGTTGCCAGGACCAGGATTAGGACTTCTACCTAACTAGTTTGCTACGCTATAGTATTATGCAATTATTGCAAGTGCCACAGAGCTTAAATGTTAGGGAGCTGTCCAAAGGTATCTTTGAAGGTGAGTGACATCAGCAGCAGTGCTAAAGGAGGGGTAAGGAAAGTGTAGTAAGTGTGAATGTCTGCAAAATCAAGTGTCAACAAAAACACACACTCTCTCTCAAACAAACATGCACATTTTCACAGCTGCCAGGACCAGGATTAGAACTTCTACTTAACTGGTCTGCTACATTAGAGTATTATGCAGTTATCACAAGCACCATGGAGCTTATATGTTGGAGAGCTGTCCAAAGGTATCTTTGAAGGTGAGTGACATCAGCAGCAGTGCTAAAGGAGGGGTAAGGAAAGTGTAGTAAGTGTGAATGTCCACAAAATCAAGTGTCAACAGAGACACATACACACTCTCTGAAACAAATATGCACACTTTCATAGCTGCCAGGACCAGAATTAGCACTCCTACCTAACTAGTTTACTACACTATGATATTGCACAGTTATCACAAGTGCCACGGAGCTCATATGTCAAAGAGCTGTCCAAAGGTATCTTTGAAGGTGAGTGACATCAGCAGCAGTGTTAAAGGAGGGGTAAGGGAAGGGTAGTAACTATGAATGACCCCAAACTCAGCTGTCAACAAAGACACACACACTCTCTCACACAGTTTTACAGTTGTTAGGACAAGGATTAGAACTCCTACCTAACTAGTATGTGACACTACAGTATTATGCAGTTATCATGAGCACCACAATGCTTATAGGGTTGAAATTTGCCCAAATGGTTATTTCAAGGTGACTGACATCAGCAGGAGTGATAACATGGACAATGGGAAGTGTAGTGTGTGTGAATGGGCCATAAATAATTCCTCTGGAAATACAGACACACACACAAACACACACACACACACACACACACACACACACACACACACACACACACACACACACACACACACACACACACACACACTCAGTCACACACAACTTTACATTTGACAGGACTGAGTTTACAAATGCTACATGAATACTTATTTGTTCTATTTTGTGTTACACGGTTATCACAAGCACCACTGACACTATAGGGCTGAGGGCTACCAAAAGGAATGTCTACAGTGATTGACATCAGCACATCATGTGATATAGGCCAATGGGATGTGTAGTGGGTGGGACAGGCCTCATAATGGAATTCTCTCTGTCACTGTCTGCCTCTCTCTTCTCCACATCTGTGTGCAGGTATGTTTTATATATTATAGTCTGTTGGCCTTAGATATGTGTGAGTATTCCTATCCAATGTGTGTGTGAAGCATAAATGGTGTACAAGTTGCTGTGTGTGCACAGACATCTGCAAATGACAGATATGCATAGTCCACTGTGTTGTCAGACACAGGCTTCATTTCTCTAAGTGTATTAGCATGCCCAGTATGACCTTCTGTATTGAGTGTGTGAATCCATTCCAGGTAGGGTTATAATCTAGTCCAGGGTTTGGTGTTCTACACCTACAGCTAGCAAACTGTTTCTGCAGGATATCTGTAGATAGGTTGACAATATGGACCCACAATGGGAGAAAGATAGTAGGATATTGTAACTATTGCTGTCTATGCTGCTTGTGTTATATGGTTGGTGTTAGCAGAGATATTCAGACATATGTACTGTTTTACACTGTGATGTATTATGTCATCAACTACTGACATATATAATTATTTGCTCACAATTATTTACTGGGAAATACAAGATGAATGAAGCTGAGTCCAGTATTTTGGGACACAGCCTACACATCCTTGCTCACTGGTGCCATTCTGAAGGGGTAGCTACAGACACTTGCTGATGGGTCTGTGTAAATGGTCCAGCACCTTGGTAGTATGGCGGCTGAGGATCCCCTTCTTGTACATATATCGACTTAACAGAATGGCCATATCCTACTGTGGACATACCTCTCAGCTGTACAGATTCACCCAGGTTACCCAGAGGTAGGGCTCATATATCTGGTCAGTTCCCCTTCACATTGTGGTTTATGAACAGGTTTGTAGCCACCTATTAATGGGTTTGCAGGCAGGGGTAGTATGGGCACACATCAGAGTTTCAGACATCACACACTCCATGATGTCCACGCTTCTACATCCCCCCTCTGTTATTCTATCCTCTTCCTAACATTATGTGAGCGATAACTGAGAAGTATCCCTATTGTTGGCCCTTCATCCCAGTGGAATTTATGGATTGGTCCACAGTTCCTGCAGTAGGACATGGGGGGCATGCTACTGGGATTTGTCAACATGGCCTCACATTTGTTTTCTGTTGACTGCATTAGGTTGCTGGTTGGGACCCCATTTGATACCATACACTGGCATTACGGGTGAGGCACACACCTTTGACAGAGGACTGTAGGCCATTTGGTAGTCATGCAGGCCATCTGTAGCAGGCCAGTGCATTCTTTCACTCCTACATTCCCAGGCTGCGAGCCAGTGGATTATTCTGTAGTGACAGGGTAAGTGTGTGAGGTGTTACTGGCAATACTTCCTGCCCATATTCATCCATTGGTCTGGATGCAGGCAGGGTGCTGCTTACAGCTAGGGGCACACCTGCATAGGACACCTCTTCAGCATGCTGCATTCTGTGGGTATTCCCATACAGAAGTGGGGTCATACTGTACTCATTCCCAACAGCAAGGATATGACCTGTGATAAACTTGTGGCTGATGGTGGGGGTGAGCTGAGTGCATGTGTGATATGGAAGCTACTTGAAGCTGACTCACAGATACACCTGGGACATTCCCCTTATGCTGCCTTGTGCATGGACATAGGCAGTCTCCCACTAACTTATAACTGTACCTTTTTTGGTCTGCCAGTGGTTAGCCAGACTACACCAGTATTCCATGCTACATGGAGAACTAATATGCTGCTAACCTGTATGTACAATTCCAAAGTTGTGTACAGTTGACAGTGACATTATATGCACTCTGTCTAGGTTACTTCCACCTATGTACTGTGTCTATGTATGGCCCCAAATTCATGGCATATCCATCTTTCAGACAGTGAGTATGGACGACTGCTGACATGGGTATTGCTGAGAAGTATGTGGTTGGCCCTGCAGTTGTTGGAACATGGCCCTGTCAAACACAGTACTGCCCATACACCTCTGAGATACAACCCTCCATGCCTACATGCTGACCATTTCCAGACAATATTGAACACATACAACAGCCTAACACACAGACCCCTGCATATTGTACATGTGCAACAATCTATCCTGTAGAGTAGGCCAGCTCGGGCAAACTTTGCTCTACTGATATTACTCCTCACACTTACATGTTACTGCATTTCTACATAGAATTGTGGGGGGGGGGGCACACCTGATGACTTTAAACATTTGCTATGACTGTACTGGTATTTCAGGTACACTGTTGGATTCCATTTCATATTGTATTCTGACCTATCATGCAGACGGTAGGCCTATCAGTAGAGTACACATCTTAGATTTTATTGACCTATTTTTCAGTTTCAGACTTCGTACCCTTCAGAACTAACATACAACTGTCAGACCTGTTGTAGTCTGTCTGTGTATGTCTGGAGGGGGACAGTTCACCATTGCCATCATTTGGAGGCCTTAGCTCAGCTTTTCTTTATCGTCATTTACACCTGTCCTGCTGGCTGAAGCTGGTGGTGGGTATGTGAGCCTCATTGACATGCATGTGTGTGTCCTGTGGAAACCAACAATTATTTGGGCCACCACATCTACTGCAGTGGGATTTGCCACCTTGTCTAGTACTGCCTAGTATGTTGATACCAGTCTTTGTTATGGATTTCATGCTGCCCATATAGGTGTCCACTATCTGCTGTAATCACATTCGGACACCCAATTTCCTTGCATGCTTATGTTCATACCATAGATACAACTATCAGATCATACTACTCCATTCAGTAATTTATAGGAAGAGTGACTTACCTTGTTGCTAGGCCAGTATTGAGGACACTGCTGGAGGGCTGACTATGTCGGATGCACATAGTACACTCCCTATACATGGTAAAGCACAGGTAGTGTCATGTTTGGCATCCCTTTTAGTGGATGTGCTAGTCAGAGAGAGGTGTTATTCCCTCGGTCCCTACCATGTCAGTGTTTGTGCTATGTGTTGCCTCTTTGCCGAGGCCTGTGCATACTGGGCATGCCTCCTTCTGCTTACAGGGACAGGCTCAGGTAGTTCCTTCTCCGAGTCACTCTGTGCCTGTGATGGCTTTGGTAATGGTGGGATTTGTGTGGCCTTGCCCTGTGCTGTTCCTGCTGCAGCTGTTTCCACAGGATCACATTGTGTAGCATGGCACCTGCTATGAACATTTGTGTACATGTAGCTGGAAAGTAGTGCAAGGCTCCATCAAATATGTCCAGGCAGTGGAACCGTGACATGAGCATCCCAATCACACACTCTATAATGA
The DNA here is from genome assembly GCF_019279795.1 of Protopterus annectens. Classification (NCBI taxonomy): domain Eukaryota; kingdom Metazoa; phylum Chordata; order Ceratodontiformes; family Protopteridae; genus Protopterus; species Protopterus annectens. Next base: position 744,818,451 of record NC_056726.1, read on the forward strand.
TTCTGGTTTATGCATGTGCCTCATTATGGAGTTCTTGTTCAGGTGTGTGTGCATTTCTGAGGGGTGTCATCAGCCATGGCTCCAGTGCATAGCCAGCATCCCCCACTAGGTGGCCATATGGGATATCTCCACTGGTAAATGACTGGTACAGCTGTGTCACATGCCAGATGTGGGAGTCATGATAGCTTCCAGGGCTGCCAGCACACACATTCAAAATAATGCCCTGGGCATTGCGCACAACCTGGCAGTTAATGGAAGGGAAGCCCTTGCCATTTATGTAGACCCTACCCCACTTACCGGGTGGTGCTTTGATGTGTATGTGCGGGCAGTCAATAGCACCAACTACCTCAGGGTATTCTGCTATTTTGTGGAAGAGAAACATATTGCTGGTGAATGCCTCACGGGTGTTGAAGAAATATATGTGCTCACTGGCATGTGCTGACATGGCATCCAGGAACTGGTGGAGTACCCTGGATGCTGATGCCTGTGAGATCCCCATGATATCCCCAGTTGCCCTTTAGAAGGTACATCTGGTTAGTATTTGTAAGCCTACATATACCTTGGTATCCACTGCGATGGGTTCTGTGTGTGAGGCGGGGCCGGAAGCTGAACAATTTGTTGTAGAATGTCCCTGTCCACCCTATAGTGCTCCACTATCTCCAGCTCATGTAGCCCATGGCATTACCCTGGGTCTGTACACTCTTTTCCTCCTCCTCACTGTGGGGATGGTTGTCAGCATTCACACCCTCACCACCCTCAGCCTCATATTCATCACATCAGCACATATTGATGTACAAGAGTGACAGCAGCCCCTAACATTTTGTTAGTTTTGTCAGGTAAAATTTCCCCATCTGCGTACACCAGTGGTGTAGAGGTTGTGGGAAAAACAGACTGAAAGGTGTTTGCATAGTTTATAGTAGTGTGCTGGGCTGAGCTGTTGCCTGTGTAATTGGTTGATTCTGATACATTTCACCTGCCTGCTATGCTAGTTCTCCTTGATTGCCTTCCTACTGCTGTTTTCCCTTCCCATTGCCTTCCTGTTTAAACCTCGAGGTGCAAAGTGCATACCCACTGCTCATATATGAACAGTGCTGCTATTTCCTGCTATTTTTTTTTGTTGTTTTTTTGTTTAAAACCCGGAGCGTGGCACGCACACCCGTTTAAGCAGGGAAAACAGTACTCAACAATGTGAGACACAGACCCTTCCTTAGCTGTGCTTTGTTTAGAGCAAACATGGGCCACAGAGCTACAATAAGCTTACAGCATGCATGACACAGCCCCTTATGCGGTCATCCACCTCTTATATTTATACAATGGTGTTGCTGCACCTACACGGTTAGGTGCCAGCTAACACTGAGAGGAAATATGTGATTCAGTATCAGTCCCGTCATTTACATAAACCAGAATGCTAATTCATAGTTAACACACTCACACTGAACTTTCCCCCTTAGCAACCACTATTCCCTGGTATTGTTGTCTTATGCATGCCATTGACTATTATGGCAAAATGCTGATTTGGGTATAAAAGCCTTATTTCCCCCTTTTTTCTTATTTTCGTGGCAATACCATTTGTGCACTGCTGCCCTACACTTAAATGGCCGAGATCAACCAAAAAAAATTAACTTGTTTTTTATAAAATTTCAAATATTTTTCATGCCAATGGCCATATATTTATATATACATATATTTATACATTGAATACATGCTTTCTTTTGAGCTGTCATGCCTCCGTTTTGTAATTTGCAGAAATGTATTGAGTTAGTAACCGAATACATTTCTGCAGGTTACACTATTCCTGCACAGATGCCTTCCTGCTTCCTAGATCGTTACTTCACCTCATTTGCATGGTTTTCACCAGCAAATGAGGTAATTAGCATATAGCAGTGGTGTCCATGCAGGAATAGTGTAGGAGCACTCAAGCACATTCCGGGAGCTCGATCCTGGATCACTCGTCGGCCATATTGCATACAGCAGCTCTTGCACTATTCCTGCACTCCGTGCAGAGCTTGTGGAATCTGTGGGATGAAGTCTGAACTAAATGTCTGTCATTATTTAGTGTATTTCAGTCCTCACTTATTTGCCAGTAAACCACAAATTTTATGAAGAACAGTCCAGAAATATGAGGCAAAATTCTGGACAGTTTGTAAAAATCTGCACAGTTGAGAGGTGTGGACAGTATACAAGTATATATGCTACCACAACAGCTTTATGCAACCGTTGCTCTTACCCATTCCCTGTAATTCGCCCACTCAGACTGTAGAAACACAAGTGTATAGAATGGATGATAACTAAGAATTAGATTTATCTCCTGTCATGGTCAGATTGGTACACCTCAACCTACACCTTCAGGCCATTAGTTTTGCTGGAGAATTAGCAGTCAATAAACAAATATAAAGCAGTTCAGATTTCTTTTTTTGTCATAGGTTCAGTTCCCAGGTGCTATCAGTCGCAGTTTGTAAAATGTATGTCCTACAAAGGCATTATGTTCTACTTAAATAAATTTATCTATTAACACTGACAACAAAACTGACAATGTCATGTCATACTTGTTTGTTTCGCACAATGTTCTGTTTATGATTGACATCCACCATGCCAGACAGTGTGGCCAGAGGTGCCAATATTTAGTTTAAAATATAACTCAAATCTCATTACAAAAAAGCAGCTAATAAAGTCACTGTGGAATATGTGCACATACACTGAGCAACACACATGGACAAGACTCACTGCCATGTTTTACTTATGAAGTGCACTTTGAAGAAATCATACCCAAATTCAACCCAGTCCATTTGTGTGCTTTCTATAGCACAAGTATTGCTGTCAGTGCAAGAGTGCAAAGTTGTCTGTCATTGAGCAGAGACTGGTACACACAAGATCGGAATTAGGTGCCAGTTCCCTGCCATTTATCCTTGTAGCCTTGAGAAGATATGGCAGGTGATGGTTAGGGTGGTGCTCCATTTAGAGCCCAAAAGTGGTACCAGAAGGACTCCAAGATCTTTGTGGCACTCCTTGTAAAGTGCTACAGGTGGCTTTTGCAGTAGGACTGTACTGAGTCCCAATACAAGGCTGAGGCTGGAAATAGCTTGGCTAAAGCTGTCACCAGTCAACTGGCATTCCAAGCATTGTTGAACAATATAATCAACAGTACATTGACATAAACAGGCACATGTGGAATTTCCTTAGCCAAGGGATGAGTATTTTAAAACCAATACCCCCCTTCTGAGTTGAGTAAGTATGGCAGCCAATCACCAGCCGATACAATATCATGGCTTGCCAACCTATACATGTTTTCATTTTTCTGTTTTCTGTTTTGTACAGCTTCTGGAGAGATAGAAAGGAATTCGGAGACACTTCAGGAGAGTTTGCAATGATTCAAAGAGACACTGCGTAAGTATGGCTCAGGTATGAATGCTAGCCATGTCATCATACCTCAGAAATGTAATTTACTTTATCAGTTTGCATGGCGTCAGTCCACATAAGCTTAACACATGCACACAACTGAGTAGGCAAACCTTATATGTGTGTGTGTGTGTGTGTGTGTGTGTGTGTGTGTGTGTGTGTGTGTGTGTGTGTGTGTGTCCAGTATCCATGCCTGCTTGGATAGCTCTTGAACATTGCATTAGGCAATGTGTAAATCAATGTAGCTCTGTGTGGGTTCAAAACTAAGCAGCAGCATTAGGTTTTATTATAAAATATAAAATCAAAGTTCTGCAATCAGTAAGTAACCACAAAATTGCAATATTTGTAAAGGGCCCTTTCTTTAATTGGAATGCATATATCAAACTTGCAATAGTCACAAACTGTTTGCCTAATGTCTATAATAACAGTGTGATTGATATGTCTTTTAAGACACATGTATGACTTCACATGAATATGTGGATGTGCCAAAGGCTAAAATATTTATGTGTCAATTTGCATTGAATTTGAATTGTTAAAATGGCATGGCATTGATGATATTTGTATGCCACCCCTCCCCCCCATTTCTCTCTTGTTTTAATTTGCAATAATTTCTGCAGCAAAACAAATGGCCACCAACATAGAGTGCCAGAACAGACACTGGGGATTGGACTATCATACTGCCAGAGGTTGCTGTGGAGGCACCACTTCAGAAAGCAAAGGCGACAAACACATCAGGGCCCCAACCTGTCAATTTTGCCTCCACAACTTCTGCAGTACCTGCTCCAACTGTAACAGGTATCTCTGCCCTAGGGACTGATGCCGTGGTACCGCAATGCAGCAGTGCTGGTGGAGATTATGTCACCCATCAGAAGCTGACAGGGCTTGTGGAGGGCATTATGGAGAGAGGCCTCAGTGCTGGCATCAGCAGAATTGAGAAAGTCCTGCACTGAATAGCCAAACCAGTGTGCCATCCAGCAGTGCCATCAGGTGTCTGTGACAGGAGATACTGATTAAAGTTCTGAGGGTGAGAATTATATTCTGATTGTACTCATGTTGTATGCAGATGCCCCTCTGATATCCCCTACCTATCCCTAATCATGGTTTCCCACACATATTATGCTCATCACCATTCCCATCTGTCTTATCTGTCCTGTATGAATTCACCTGCTACCTAACCTACTCTACCTACCTCACCCTCTTCTTCCTATCTGCTTCCTCAACATCCATTTCTCTCCCAAAAAATGGGTACCTATTTCCCCCCAAAAAATAAATAAATATATAAAATATGCCCCATACATAGCTGTCTGCTTTGCCAATCTGTGTTTCTGACACACTCAGTTTTGTGCAGATTGATACACAATATTATTGTTATCACACACACTTAATGTGGTGACTGTGCAAATTCCCAAACTTATTTATAGAAGCACATTTTTATCTTGTGAAAAAGAATAACTATGGTCCTCTCCCACCACCACCATTCTGCACATTCCTTTTCCTTTCTCTTATGTCCTACCCTCCCCCATTTTCACCACTTTTCTATCAACCCCTTTCCATATGTTTACGCTTGTCAAAAAATAGAATCACATACAACATACACAGCCAGAGACTGCTCATAAAGTAAACAGTCAGTTTTGGTCCTCAGAATGTGCAGAATGATTGGCACTGCATAACATTGGTAAATCTTGATAAATGGGGTTTCATATCCGATGTCAAAAACTGAAGATTTATCTTCAGCTGCAATATTGCTGTTCTCATTATGCAACTGTGCATAGCCTCCTCGCACTATATAATAAAAGAGTGGTAGGACTATGAAGAGACAGTTACACTAATATGTTTAATAGGATGCAGGATATAATGTACATTTTATGATGCTGCAGTTCTCATTACTGTGATGAAGTCTGATGCATACATATACCCCTTGCTTCAAACTTTTGTCATTATCCCTTCAAATGTGTGAGTTTCACTATCTGAACTATGAGTTCCTTTGTGGTCTGCTTAGATAATGCTCAGATACATAGAATGCTGATGCAATTTGTCAAATGTTCAAATCCAGAATTTTCTCAAACTTATTTTTTTCATACAAAATATGTATGGAAATGCTGGCTGCATATGTCATTAACTCACAATTATCCTACTTATATTTTAATCATTGTTCCACTGTCCTACCCTTGCTTACTCCTTATTTGAAGCACTTATTTGTACACAGCTTGACAGAATTATTATGATAAGGAAAATATTAAAATACCACAAAGATGGCCAGAAACGGCCTGTAACCAACAATTTCACATGCATTTAAATTTTCTGCATTACAGGTTTTAGTTGAAGACTTGCATGAAGGTGATATTAGTAATAGAACTGAAGAGGCAGAGGCAAGATGGATAATTATATTGCAAGCTGACAAAGAACATGGTTTAAATGGAGTGGTACCTTTAAAGCCAGTGTTGAAGGCAAGAGGGTTAGACCATTGATTTTCAGAAGTTTTACAGACCTGTATATTGAAGAGATTGTATTAGGATTAATTGTTTTAGAAGGTAATTGTTTAATTTAAGTGTATAATTATTTGTCTTTTACTATTTATATTGGTTTCTCAACTGCTGTTTTATGGTCTGATGAAGCATTGTATCTGATGTGAAAGCGCTTACCAAAATATTAAATTTATTTGTTTCTACCAAAGCCGTGTTTGCCTGATCCTTCTATTAACTTGTGTTGGATCAGACATTGCCTGGTATACAAATTTGTTTTTATTTACTGTGTTCTGTGGCAGTAGGAGTTATTACATGGCTACCTAGAATGTGGAATTAGATAGCCAGGGGTTTGAATCTGGTAACATATGTCTGAAAGACTATATTGACAAACAGAAATGGCTTATCCAATAAATGTTGATATGGCACACTCACAGTTGTGCGAACACTAACAGAGCTGATTTTTTTGAGGCCTCAGACTACAGTTTATGGGAGTCATAACCATTCCAGCACATTACTGATGTAATCCTTTCAAGTGTATGCTCCATGACACTTCAGATAAGATTATTTCAGTGGCATAAGTGGATGATATATACCTCTATGAACCATGACCTCAGGCAAGTTTTCAAGCATGACAATTTGTGACTACTGTGTGTGCCAGAGAATGCTTACAGGCAGGATTTTCTTCAACAAAAGGAATGATATTTACAATATGACTTAATGGAAACATTTGCAGTTGTAGAGAGAAAGGGCTACAATTGTACTTCCTTTAATGGAAGGCATATATATTGAAAAACAATGCTCAGGTTATCACATCAATTGTTTGTTATATGATAACTGTTTTGTGCAATCTTGTGTGGATATTGCACAGGAACTTTAAATATATTGCTCGTTTGTTTTGCTTACAAAATACTGGTTAAAGGCAAGAATGGCTTATTCAACAAGTCTTGAGACGAGTCATGCTACAAAGTGGTCACAAAGTGTGATAGAAACTGTGTTATGATACATTTAGTTTTGTGGTGGTTAGATGATATGACCATAAAACATTCACTGGTGTACTTTCTTATGAGCATGCCCAGTAGTTGTGTGCTGTTTAGCATAAAGTGAATTAAGTAACCAATGTTATGAAATAGTTATTGTCATTTGTTGTTATTTGAAAACAGCTTCTTAGAATTTGCCTCCAGCACAGTGGCTCTGCCAATGTCCCCCTGTGGAGGTAATGACCAATGCCTGGAGCATAACAAAATCTGTTACAGGTCAGTGTATAGCTGTTGTATGTACAATGTTCACTTACTACTTGATGTTAATGTTGCTCCTGTTTGTGAGTTACGCGTGTTTAAGGCTATGCAGGTATTTCTCATCTGTTCAGCAAGGTTCACTTCATCGCAAATTGTTATTTAAGACAATGCTAGAATGCATTCAAAGGTGGGCTTTGTCAGATTATATCTAAATGTGTATGTGTGGCAGCTGCAGCAGGAAGTACACACGTACTATGATGTTTAAACTGCCAAAAATGTTTGTACTCCAGTCACATTGAAATGAAAAGTGAAACAGTTCTCATGTAACAGATGTCATTGCACAATACTGGTAGAAGGTAATCTTTTTTGGCTTATTTATTAAATGGGCCAACGATCCATATGTGGTCTTCTTATCACACATTTTTAAACCATCAGTGTCACTGGCATAGTAGGTTCATAGTTCATAGGTTCATAGTTTAGTACTAAGCTAACTGCCCTTGCGAGCCATTTTAAGCCTAGCCAATTATCCCTTGTGAGACTCAAACGCTGCACCTTGTGTTTGTAAGGCAAACACCTTAGCCATTAAGCCACCCTCCCAAGAGGGAGTAGTACACATACGTTTGGTGTAGAAGGTAGTGGGTTCTGTTCTCACACCAGGTAGATTGACTGCTGGCATTGCAGTCCAACATAAAGGGGGCTCTGCACTCCTGAGACTATCATTCTTTAGTTGAGATGTTAAACTGAAGCCCTATCTACTTGTGTTGGTGGTAGTTCAGGTGGCTGAAGAAGATCCCCCTGCACCTATCAAAAAGAGTAGGGGAAGTTCCTCAATGCCGTGGCCAAATTTCCCCTAGTAGTATAAATACCACCTTGTGTATCCCCTGTAAAGAGGATACTAGCTTAGTGGAGCTAACCTGGTCAACAAAGGATAAAAAAATAAAAAATGATGTCCATAGGCATATACTGACATTCATGCACACAGCCCAGATGGAAAAGGAAATGCCACCACTTTACTTTTGCCTTGAAGAACTTACAGCTTAATATATGTCACATAATCACGTTCTTCTCCTCCTGACTATATATATATATATATATATATATATATATATATATATATATATATATATGATCTTCCATTTGTTACTGTTAGACATCTGGAATGCATTGCAGCATAGTCATCTGTTAATCTACTGTTCAAAGTGACAGTTCTGTTTCTGCAGCAATTTCTTCAGTAGTATACTACATAGCTACCTTGGATGCATTTATAGTCTCACTTTCTTACTAACATGCAAGTTGCTACCACAACTGTTTGTTTCCACAATGACTACATATATGGGAAGGATCGTACAGGTGGTTATTAACCCTGTTAATATGTCCTCATTTTTACATATGGGTAACTTGACATTACACCTTCATTTTTGTTTAACACATATAAGGCAATGAAAAGGTTAACTTTGTTTAACATGCAAGTCTGTTTGAACATCAGTTCATTTCTAAGTAAATAACTGCTCTTGTTTAATTTCAAATGACCACACAAGCATACTGAGAAAAACTAGGAACCACAAATCACCAGCAAATAACCTCTGCAGTCAGTAATGGAATCCAAGGCAGATGGACACTAAATTACAAAAAATGTTTATTGTACAATAAAACCAAAGATTGCAGTCATGTCCATTATTGTATCACACCCAGTAGTTAAGCAGTTTTATTCCTAAAACAATGGAGCTTCAACAAAACTAAGAAATTAAAGACATCATCCCTTTTATAGGAAATATACCCTCTATTCCATCACATCTTAAAGGTGTATATACTTATAATCAAAAAAATGTGTGTATACTTATTATCAAAAAATATCACACATATACAAATGTATATATAAACATTTATATCAAAATAAATAAAAATAAAAATTAACAAAATGCGCACTGAAAATGCTACGAACACTAATATTGCTAAAAATGTCATCCTTAAAACTTAGCTGCATGTAATTTAAGAATTGGTATTAGTGACACATTGTTATTCAACCCAGTATATGCAGTAGTATCGAATTGAATTTGCCATATTAACTATCTATACTTCAGCCTGTTATCCAAGCACCTCCCCTGGGATCAGGAGTCATATTTCTAAAATTCTGACTGAAAACTTTTCAAGTCGCTCATGTACGGAATTGTGCTTAAATAGGACATTATTGTCATTTCCCTTAAGAATATCATAATTGTGTTCATAAATCCTTTTCCTAAAATGCCCTTTCTGGCTTCCCTACAAAAAATGCAGGGCAGGAGGAGCATTTTGCTACATATACAAGTAACTTATTCCCACAATCAGCCTTTTGTAAAGTTACTGTATTGCAGTGTGTGTTTTCCAACTTAACTTTATCCACCTCCCAAATGTGACAATACTGGAGCCAGCTTCCACACTTTTTTGTGCCCCTGTTAATGTCACTATTAACTCGCACTTTATTGTTTTCCAATTTATAAATTACTACCACTTATTTTAAACAAAATTCAGTTTAACCCCACCAATCCATTGATTTCACCATCCTTACAAAACTTATTCCATTTTTTCAATTAATTTCTTAGTTTTATTACTACCTGCATTATATTGAATAACCAATACCTTATAAAAAAATTAATCTATAATATTATCCATTGTCAATGAATGTGCAATATTGGAGGATATCTCTGCCATCATTGCTCCTAAAAGTGGCTTAAACCTAATGCTTCTCAGTTCTGTAATATACTGTCTAGTATTATTAGCCATTTAATAAGGATATTCCATTTCCAATAACATATAAAATATTTAATAGCCTCTGATTTAAAGGTCTCATCTTCTGATATCATATGCGATAGGCAGCTAAATTGCCATTTTACTAACCCTTGGTGGTGAATAATGTTAACTTGGAAAACACACAGTGCAATACAATGGTTACGTTGTTTACCTCACAGTCACAAGGTGTAGAGCTTATTTCTTACCTTTGAAAAGGGAAATTAGCTAGGCTTAAAATGTCCCACAAGGGCAGCTAGTTTAGTATTTTGGTATGAACTTTTGAACCTATAAGAGAGGAAGCAAGGAAATCAAACTAGAAGTCTAGGGAAAAAACATGTATTTACAAGAAAGCTTGGAAAAAATAGGAAAGAAAGAAAGAACTAGAGAAATAATACAAAGAAGATGAATGAGAAAAAAAATTGAAAGAAAACTGAAAATTGATCCCACCCAGTTTGGGTTCATGAAGGGACGATCTTGTCTCCTGAACCTGATTGACTTCTTTGAATCAGTCTCCAGAGCTGTGGACAAGGGTAAGGCAGTCCACACAGCCTATCTGGACCTCAACAAGGCCTTCGACACCATCCCCCACTCTGGAATCATAGATAAACTTACTAAGCTGGGCATAAATCCCTATGTCACTCGATGGGTTGCCAACTGGCTTACTGACAGAACCCAGACTGTAAAAGTAGCCGACTCCAAATCCAGCTCCAGATAAGTGACAAGTGGAGTACCTCAGGGTTCAGTCCTGGGACCGCTCTTGTTTGGCATTTACTTCTCTGAAGTACATGCCAACACTAAGGGACTCTGGCTAACAAAGTTTGCAGATGACTGCAAACTGGGAGCCATTATTGAACCCCCAAAATGATGTGGATATTCTACAAAAGGGCCTTACAGAAACAGATGCTTGGTGCCAGAGCCATGGGCTCAAGCTTAATGCCAAGAAATGTATAGTTATCCCCTTTGGGAAAAAACATATACCCATGAATTATCACATAGGTGGCAGTACACTAAACACTGAAAATGTGAAAGACAAAAAAGGCGATAAACAGACTGAGCGTTATAACAAAAATAAAATCAAAACAGTTTTATTAGCCCTTTCGCAGTGGTCTGTGCCTCTCCTTCTTCAGAAAAAGTACAAAACAATTAACCAACTTTTTATAAGAGAAGAAATACACTTAATCATTCAATTAGGTAGTTAATTGCATTAATATACTAGTTTCTATTAAAACACAAATTTATATACTAAGTAAAAAACAATGCTTCAGTTCAAAACAAAATCTTTTTCTGTTTTGAACTGAAGCATTGTTTTTTACTTAGTATATAAATTTGTGTTTTAATAGAAACTAGTATAACTAGTATATTAATGTTTCATCATTTGAATGATAGTGAATAGCATGTAAGCTATTATTACTTATCAGCAAGTAATTTCTTAGATGTATCATAAACATCTATGTGTACCTTTTAATAGGGTACCTTTAAAAGTGACACTTTATTTTACTTTATTTTATTTATAGGCATACATAAATTTCTGGCTTAATATAGTGTTAACTACCTGAGCTGGTCCATCTATATGATCTAGCTAATGGCTCTTTTAACTTTAGTACGACGAGCCACTTATAAACAGGACTGCTTAAGCATACAATTTTATAATAATGATATGCATTATATATTTTATAGAGGCGATTCGGCCAATTTTTTATTAAAATCTGTTGTTGACATGTTTTATCACTGCTTTATATACATTTAGATATGGGCTTTGTAGTTTTCCCTTTAAAGAATTGCAAAATGCAATTAACTACCTAATTGAATGATTAAGTGTATTTCTTCTCTTATAAAAAGTTGGTTAATTGTTTTGTACTTTGTCTGAAGAAGGAGAGGCACAGACCACTCCGAAAGCACTAATAAAACTGTTTTTGATTTTATTTTTGTTATATCGCTCAGTCTGTTCATCGCCTTTTTTGTCTTTTACTTAGTTTTTTGGTTTTTGGTTTGTAAACACTGAAAATGTGATGAGATACTTAAGGACACAGGTGGATAGTGGTCTCACCTTCGATAACCACATCGCCACAACAGTCAGGAAATACTTCTATGTGACACACCTCATCACTAAGGGCTTTTCATCCAGAAAAAAGGAGGCCATTGTCCCACTGTACTCATCCCTCATTAGATCCATTATAGAGTACAATGCCCTGTTTGGTATGCACCTCATAAGACATCTGCAACAGCTGGAAAGGTTGCAGAAATACCTCACTAAAAGAATCACAGGCCTAAAGCAGATGCCCTATGCTGACTGTCTAAAAAAACTGCAGCTATACTCTGTGACATATCGTCTACTCAGAGGCAATCTCTGCTTAACATACAAGGCCATGTCAAACCCTAAGCTGTTGGACATGTTCCACTTAAGAAATCCCAATTCCTCAGAGCCACACACTCCAGGGATCTAAACCTTGTCATCACAATGAACAAAACATGCTGGAGGGATAGGTTCCTGACCCAGAAACTCCCCATACTCTGAAATAGACTGCCCATACATGTCAAGCAGAGCGCCTCCTTGTCCCTCTTCAAAAGGAACCTTGACGATTGGATGGGAGATAGGAAAATCACCCTGGGGATCACGTTAGTCATCCTGCCAGACAGGGGTCCAGGGAAGTAAATATTGTGGGAAGAAATATCCAGGGAATTTTTATGGCTAGGCTTGTTATAGGCCCTAGCCTATATAGCCTAGTACCAACCTATGAACCTATCAGCCTTGCATTCAAAACTACAGAGAACAGCTGGAACAGCCACATATAGATTAAGAGCTGACACACAAGTGACTTAGGTGAGGTGAATATAAACCAAAATATATACAGTTAATAATGGCAGTGAACAGCAGTGGACTGTGTACACTAAAGTTCACACAATCTGTAGAAAACGTAGGAAAGGCAGACAGATGTAGGTCTTGCAGCATAAAGCAATAAACAATGGAACATTGTGTTGCAGACTGCTGTATACTTATGGGAGATGGTTTGTATACTGAAAGACAAGAATGTGGCAAGGATTTTATGATGGAAACTATAGAAGCATTGCAACTTATTGGTTGCTAACAGGTATTAGAAATATGAGACATAAAGGATTACTGAAAATGAAGAAGTAATTGTTATGCTGGATCACCCGATACCAACAGCTAAAAAGATAAAAGAAAAAAAAACATATTTAGTCAAAGAAAACAAAAGGGCAAAATCAATGCTGATTATCAAAATTGGCTTGTTACTCCCAGTGAGAAAACACAAAGTTGTATCAAGGCATGCAAAAGCAGAAACTAAAGCTATCTGGATTAAGGTCACCCAGATAGTTAAAGTGGCACTAGAAGCAAATCTTTCAGTAAAAATGAATTTGAAAGTATGTTTAAAAATGCTTCCAATACAAGTAACCACTTATAAACTACAGAAAGAGACAGTTCTGGGCACATTGTGGATGCCTAGAAGAACAATATTAGTAAATATCAAAGACTGAAGCAAATCTGATTTCTTGAACTTTAGTTATACCCTGACTTAGGAATGGGGTTTAATCCTATCACAGTATTAAAAACTGAAGACTTGGAGAAATTAAATATCTTCTTCAATTACACTTATCAGTATTACAAAACAGCTATTGTTGGAAAACATTGCCTATGCTGCAGCATAATCCACCTGCATAAATATGGAAATGGTTGCGAGGGTGGCCTAATGGTTAAGGTGTTTACCTTACAAACACAAGGTACATGGTTTGAATCCCACAGGGGATAATTGTCTATGCTTAAAATGGCTCACAAGGGTAATTAGCCTAGTACTAATCTATGAACCTATGAAAACTGTCTATTGTGGACACTCATATGGGTGTGTAAACAGGTGTGATATGTTAAAACATAGCTCTTACCCTTGAACAGGCATAAATAAAAGTATTTAGCAACATTTTGAATCCTGGAGAGTTTATAATCTACTGTAGTATAACTCCAGTGATCAGTATTAAAATAAAATTCTGAAGAAAATAATGTTGAAATTTCACTCACCTGCTAAATACTTGGCTTTTATCACTGAAGTATTGTGGTATGCATGACAGCAATGGATGATGGGGGATCCAGCTCCCCAGAAAATCTTAAAGCAAGAAGAACAGCTGTGGAAACTTTCTCTTCTTTAATACAGACAGTGATAGCAAACCTTACTGAAATCAAGTCACTATTGAGAAGACAAAAAAAAGTCTACAGCAACTGCAAAAAACACTCATAAATCAAAGGCTGGAGTTAGAAGATTTATTTATTTATTTATTCTACATTTGTTTACCGGGATAGTCCGACTGAATACATGTCCATTTTCAGTGGAGACCCGGGGAGAAAAGCTCCAAAAAGACATTCAACAAACTGGTACATTTTTACATTTTAAAACACAAAATAAAACACAAATAAAAGGATTTTGACACAGATGTAAGCAAACACAAAAACAGATACACAAACAAATTATTACATTTTTACTCAGATGGAAAATTCTAGACAGTGTTTTTAAGAATGATAGGGTATTGAATGCCTGGTAGGCTAACCTGGTAGTAGATCCAGGGAGATCATAGGATTTATAAGTTAAGAAACAAAGTGTAGGCAGACGTCCTCCATGTGCACAAGAGTGATAGTTAGAGTTAGTCAGGATTAGGACAAGGACATAGCCATCATTTTGTAAAGTACTGAATCAGACCTTTCTTTAATTGAGGTATAGAGAGTTCAGATGTAAGATTAGCAGGAAGAGAATCCCAAGTTTTGCCAACAGAGTTAGCAAATAGAGATTTATCGTCTGTGTTATTGGATTTGAGAGTTTGAACTAGTAGTCTTTCAGATGAACAAAGTACGCTAAGGTTACTGTAGGGGGTGATGAGGTTAAGTATGGGTGTATTATCTGGTTGGTACAGGATCTTGTGTGCAACTATTAGTTGGTTAACCTGAAGTAGGTTAGGCAGTTCAAGCCATTCTAGAAGATTTAGGTTGTGTCAATGATGAGTTCTGTAGGCTGCATCGGTAGCAAATCTAGCAATGTGATTGTAGCTGCTAGAAAGTTTATTAAGGTCAATTTTGCTGAGGTTTGTAAATAGAGGGGAAGCATAGAGGGGGGTGGAGAGTAGATGTTTACGAGCAAATACAGTTCTGGCTAATGGCATTAGGAAGGGCTTGATCCTATATAGTGAGCCAAGTGTTTTATTAACTGTTTTAATAGTTTTATTGATATGCAGATCAGGAAGGAAGGATAATCATGGCAGTCGACTAGTAGGTACTACAGGAAGTATATGTATGGTCCCAGAAGGTTTATTGTCTATGCTTGGCTTGGGAGGTGGCATGACGGTAAAGGTATTTACCTCTCAGATGATCAAAAGAGGGTTTGATTCTCATTAAGGGAGAATGACTAACCTTAAAATGGTCCAGAAGGACAGCTAGCCTAGTACTTATCAATTATGCTAAGTTGGACGATAAAGAGAACAGAGCCATAAGGAATTATTTGAGGATATCAGGTTTATTAGAAATGGTGAAAGGTGTAAACTTATACAGGTTAAGAGAATGTTACTAGGCTAATGACCTCTAGGTCCTTTATAAGCCTAGTTGTGCATTCCAACCCAACTGTGTCCCCAAGTACCTTGGGTATCTATTAGGTGGAGGAAAATGTTAGTAAAGAGGTAGCTAAAGGGGTGTGGATGATTTGAACTGGAGAAGCATTATACTTATTGATGGCTTCTGCCCATCATAGACACAGGAGCCAGACCGGGGTGAATTTGAGATTTCCCATCCAGTGGTCAAAGTTTCATTTGTATGATGCCAGAACTGTAATTGCTCGTACACATCTACTCTCCACCCTCCTCTATGCTTCCCCTCTATTTACAAATCTCAGCAAAACTGACCTTAATAAACTTTCTAGCAGCTACAATCACATTGCTAGATTTGCTACCGATGCAGCCTACAGAACTCATCACTGACATAACCTAAATCTACTAGGAAAGCTTGAACTGCCTAAACTACTTCAGGTTAACCAACTAAAAGTCGTTTTATCTGTATCACTATATTTTCTGCTGTTTTCTGCCTTTTAAAAAGAATATATATATATATATATATATATATATATATATATATATATATATATATATCTTTGCTTTTTCCACCTTCCTATACTAGTGTAGTCCAGTTTTCAGTCTAGTGCTGAATTCAGGGCTGTGTTTGGCCATTTTGGGCTAATTCCGACCGCTTTCATTTCCCTGTCATAAAAGCCACCGCATGGTTTTTGGCTTGTATTCAACTCAGCAAGCTACTACCTGGTGTCCTGCAGAGTCTACAAGCAGCGGAGAACTAAAGAGAGACTTTTGGAGTAGTTTAAGTACCTTTTTCTGCTTTTTATACCTCACTAGTGTGTTTTCTGCCTAAACGCCAATTTTTCTGTGTTTATTGTGATTTATAAGCTTGTACTTATCTGCGTTTGTACTTACCTGACTGCCTGCACTTTTTAAAGTTGTTTTTTGTTAAAAAGTTTGTTTAACTGTTGTAGGCTACACACCAAAGTGTGTTAGCCTTTCTGTGCCTTTAAAGAAAGTCGTTTTATCTGTATCACTGTATTTTCTGCTGTTTTCTGCCTTCTAAAAAGAAATAAAAAAAAAAAAATCTTTGCTTTTCCCACCTTCCTATACTAGTGTAGTCCAGTTTTCAGGCTAGTGCTGAATTCAGGGCTGTGTTTCAGGTTTCTGAGTTGCCCATACCTTACTTGGATAGCGGGAAGTTTCACTGTTCACCTGTAAGAGAGGGGAGCTTTGAGCAGCCTATCTATCACTGGAGAGTGGTCCCAGCACAGAAGTTTATAGTCTATTGGCCATTTTGGGCTAATTCCTATCTCTTTCATTTCCCTGCCATATAAACCACATTTGCATGGTTTTGCACTCCACGCAGTGTGGGTTAGCTAGGATTAAACTATTCCCGGCTCCACAAAGTCTACACTTCAATTTTTCCCTTGGAACTCTTTAAACTCTCAACCTAAGCACTCAACCACACACCTAACGCCCAGCACTATCTAAAGCTAACTGTAAGCACAGCTCCAGCACTAGATTGTCCAGCAGGGCAAGGCTCTTTATTCATCCCAACCAGCCAAAGGTACATAACAACCCACCCTATTATTCAGGCATGACCAAAGGGCAATTTCCAGTGTATTCTCCTGTCCAGCTAGTGAATCTGGGTATCATGGGTCAATGTCACAACTGCCTCATATACACAGACAACCCTCTCCTCCTACCACTCAACTCTAACGCATGTGAGAGATGTAACTATACAGCCAAACTGGAGGCTAAGCTCTCTCCACCCATGACTGACACAGTCAGTCAAGAGGAGAAGGTCAGCACCTGCATCACATCTCCAGCCTCACATAGACCAACTATACAAGCACAGGCAAAAGATACTCATAAACACACACAATCATACTTGGAGGCTTTAACTAATAACTTACCAAAGAAACAGAGACCTCCAAGGCAGACTCCCAAACAACCCGTACCAGTACATCACATCACCAACCAAACAACACATAAACCACAAAATCAGTGTGCCGCACACTCTCAGCCCTTAAGGCCAAATAGCATACCTAACACACTAGTAATAGGAGACTCCATAGTCAGGCACACTGATGTCCCACTTACCAGACTGGACAAGGAGAAGGTTACGGTAAGCTGCCTGTCAGGAGCCAGAATCCGCCATATAACAAAAGCACTCAGGTCACTCCAGAACAAGTACAAATATGACTCTGTCACCTTACATATTGGTGTGAATGACCTGAGACGTACCTCCCTGGACTACATGAAAAGAGACATGGAAGAGCTCTCTGATCATGTAACCCAGGCGGGTATGACCCTGACCCTGAGTAGCATTCTTCCCTCACCAAGAATGATACCACAATATAAAGAAAAATGATCAGCTTCAACAACTGGCTAAACTTCTGGTGTCATTCAAAGGGGATCCAATATCTGTCAGCCTGGGATGACATACTCGACAAGCCTCATTGCTTTGCAAGAGATGGCTTGCACCTGTCACCCCTAGGCTTTCAAATACTGGCCAAGGTTCTTGCTGTCCCCATTGTGCCTTTTTTAGGCAAGGCCCAAAAGTCAAACAGGCCACCATAACCAGCACAAAAAACAAGAAAATGAAGGTTATGCTACTCAGTGCCAGGAGTTTAAATCTCAAAATGCACGCACTCAAAGCACTCCTCAGTATGGAGAATGTCGACATCTGTGCAGTAACAAAAACCTGGTTTAAGGCTCCAGAGAGCACCCCAGCACTACCGGGATACAACTTATACCACACATTTCGACCACAGAACACGGAGCAACAAAAGGAGGGGGAGTATCCATATTCATCAAGGATACCCACGCCTCCAGGTTAATGGCACAACATGATACTGCAGAGATCATCCATGTGCAACTAATGCAAAGCAAAACTGAAATGCAATTTGTGGCTTGCTACAGATCATCCTCCATGTCCCAGGATCAACACTCGACCTTCCTGGAGACACTGGAAAACATTAAGGTCCTACAAAACACCCTGATATTGGGCTATTTAAATTACCCCTCCATCAACTGGGAAAACTACTCTAGTACTAACTCCCAGGCCCAGCGATTCTACTCAAATGCCTTGGATCAGCTGGTAAACTCCCCAACCAGAGGTGGAAACATACTAGACCTGGTCATCACCAACATGAGCGACAGGTGCTCCACACCGGAGGTAAACCAGTCACTCGTTAGATCTGACCATAAACTAATCACACTGGATGTCCACACCCCACCATCTCCCCCACACAAGGAAACCTCAGTGAAAATCTTTCCCAAAGCCAACTTCACACAGCTCAAGACTGAGGTGGTTAGCTTCATACCCCCCACACCTAGGGATAACTCCGCCCAAAATGAGAAGTCTTTACAAATGCATTATATCAACACCTACAATGATGTATGGATCATGCCATCCCTAGCAAAACCAAGACTCACTCCTCCACAAGAAGGAAACCAGTCTGGTGGACCTCAGCAATCAACAAACTATACAATAGAAGGAGGAAACTAGTCCAGAAAAAAAGCAAATCCCAAGAAGGGAAGACATCCCTGACCAGTATTAATAAAAAAAACTTAGGTCCCTTATAAAATCTTCCAAGGCAAATTTTGAAATAAAGATAGCCAAGGATTTGAAAGATAACCACAAAGCCTTCTATGGCTTTGTAAAGAATCTAAGTGGTAAATCACAGATATGCGCTGAGCTGGTGCAAAATAGCACAAAATATACAGAACCTACGGACATCGCCAACATCCTGGCAGTTAGATTAAGTGCCAACTTCACCCCCTCTATCACCCCCAAAAGGATCCATAGTAATACACGAAGAGTCCAGCCTCCCTGAAATCACAGAAGCACAAGTAAAAATAGCCCTTACAAAAGCCAAAATCACAGCATCAATGGGGCCAGACGGAGTCCCAGGCTGCGTCCTGCATGAACTGCAAGATGAACTAAGCCCTCTCCAAAAGAAATTTTTCAACCTCAGCCTATCCACAGACTACATGCCCTTGGAATGGTGCACAGCAATGGTTATTCCACTTCACAAAGGGGGAGCAACAACTGACCCTGGTAATTATCGCCCTATAAGCCTGACCAGCCTGGTCTGCAAGGCTATGGAGCGTAACATCATGGAACTCATTAACAAGGACATAGGAGACATCCAAACACTTGACCCAACTCAGTTCAGCTTTGTTAAGGGCAGATCATGCCTACTGAACCTGGTTGACTTCTTCAAAACAGTCACCATAGCCATCGATGAGGGTAAGGTGGTTCATACAGTGCCTACCTAGACCTTGCCAGGGCTTTCAACACCGTTCCTCAGTTGGGTATCATAGACAAACTCATCAGCCTAAACATAAACCCCTATGTCACGAGATGGGTTGCCAGCTAGCTTACAGACAGAACCCACTTGGTAAGAATATCAGGATCCATGTCCGACTCTAAATCAGTCACAAGTGGTGCCCCCCAGGGTTCAGTATTGGGCCCACTACTGTTTGGCATATATTTCTTGGAAGTACAGGCAAACACAAAAGGTCTATGGATGACCAAATTTGCTGATGACTGCAAGCTGGGAACCATAATTGACACTCCGGCTGACATGGACATTCTCCAGAAGGGCCTCACCGAGACTGATACATGGTGTCAAAGTCATGGCCTCAAGTTAAATGCCAAAAAATGCATAGTCATCCCATTTGGGAAGAATAAAACACCCACAAACTACCACATTGGTGGCCGCTGCCTTAATTCAGAAGAGGTAATAAGAGACCTGGGGACTCAGGTAGATAGTAATCTCTCATTTGACAGTCACATCGCCAAAGTAGTTAGGAAATCCTTCTATGTAGCCCACCTAATTACTAAAGGGTTCGCATCTAGAAATAAAGAGGCAATAGTGCCCTTATACTCGTCAGTCATCAGACCCATCATAGAGTACAATGCCCCTTTTGGGATGTACCTCACAAGACACTACCAGCAGCTGGAGAGACCACAGAAGTACCCCACCAAGAGGATCACAGGCCTCAAACATATGCCATATGCAGCCAGACTGAAAAAACTCCAGCTTTATTCAGTGGCATACGGCTTACTCAGAGGTGATCTCTGCCTAACCTACAAAGCCATGTTCAACTCGCACTTGATGGACATGCTCCACCTAAAGAAATCCAAATCACTACGAGCCACATGCTCCAGTGAACTAAACCTCGACACTACAATAAATAGAACATGCTGGAGGGACAGATTCCTGTCACAGAGACTCCCCACACCTTGGAACAAAATCCCTAATTACATTAGACAGAGCACCTCAATATTACTCTTCAAGAAGAACCTTGACGAGTGGATGGGAAATAGAAACTACACCCCAGGGATCACATCTACAGCTCTGCTTAACAGAGGTGCAGCTAACTAATTTATGGGGTGGCGAAAGCCGACACTTACGGGCTAGGCTTATAAATGTCCTCGGGCAGATAGCCTAGTATCTACCTATGAACCTATGTACATTGCTTCACATGGATGGGGACCCTACTTCATAACACAGGGATTTTTTGAGTCACATATCTATCCCTTTAGTATGTTCTATTTAAAGCACAAGTGAAGTTCAGTTCCTTGGATCTAAAGTTTCTAGTGCTGTTTGCTTTATGGATGTGCAAAGGGCTGGATCTGAGCATGCCGTATAAGCCAGGCATAGATCATCTCTCAGGAGCCTTTAGGATACTGAACAGAGAGACAGGGCCTTTAGGTGATTTGTGTAGGACAGGGAAACAGGGAATTAATGCCCTAGATTATCCTGGTGAGGAACCTTTGTGGGCATTCCAATTGTTGTAAGTATTAGGTACATGCCAAAGGGGCCAGTGCACTCAGTGATTGGTCTGATGACTAGATTGGTACTGTAACTTCCTTGGACCTGGATGCCATATCCTTATCTATACACTTGACGGCATACAATTTTCTTACTATCTTTTTTACATGTTGATCAAAGGCCAGATTACTGTCTACGTATGCTCCTAGATTACTGGCTACCGGATCAACTTTTAGAGGTGTTTTATCAATAGATTAATTAACTTGTATGGACAATTTTTATTTGAAGGGAGTTACAACAACAAACTACCTTGGACATACCCATTATTGTAAAGAGACCACCTAGATTGAAAGAAAGAAAAACAGAAATAGCATAAGTAACTATACCATGAAAAAATTACAATGATAGAGAGATAATCCTAAAGGCAAGCCAGGGAGATAGGAACTAAACAGAGGACTGCAGGGCATGCAGTGAAAATGATACCAGACTGCAGTAACTCACTTTTCCAAAGAAGCAAAAATTCTGTGCCCTTAATAAGAAAAGCATGACACCTAGGCTTTACAGTGCAGCTAAGATGTCCAGTGTGTTACACCTGAGCCAAGCAGACTCTTACTTACAAGCTAGCAATATAGACCTTTGGCAAAAATATGCTATGGTGGTGGTCAAGGAGTAGACGATAGGGGCACATAAGAGGAGAGACAGACTGGTACCAACCCCACCACTGAAAAAATTGGAAGGGGAAAAATGTAAATGACAACTGGAAGTGCAGGAGAAGAAAACACAGGGTATGGGGTATCAGTCAAAGGCAAAAACTGTGAATTACAAATAGTATAGACACTTCTAATAGATTTGCCCCTTTAGCTCAGTCCAGTGCATCAGAGGTTGGATTCAGAGATGGGCTTTGCTACACTGACAATTACTATACAGGATATGCTACATATTGAAGAAGAGTTAGAGACAGAGGAACAACAGAATGCAACTGTCAACAAAACAGTAAGGTTACCTTAAGAGAAGTAACTGAACCTTCATTGGGCATTGCTGCGCCAGTGTGCCACATTACACTGGAAAATGTAACAGTGAGAGAAGGAATTTGTGGGACTCAGGACAATGACTTGTGCACAGACTGTATACAACCACAATCTTTCAAAATGACTGCTAACACGATATGTTAATATAGCCATGTCTCCCCTCTTTTGTATCACAGTTGAATGAAATACAGCGGAAAGATTACTGCAAGAAATTTACAGTATGATTTATGGACATGAGGAAGGTGGAATATTGTATACAAACTGTATGCTGTATGCATAGGATTATTTAAGATCACTTTGTATTAAATTTAACAACAGCATGTATGTTTATTGAAATATTTCTGTTTCCTACTTAGGGGCCTTATTTCACAAGCTGTTGGCTGATTGTCATTGCTGAAGGTTCTGGTAGTTATGGAAGAACCTAAAAATGTGATATGAAGTAAATGTCTATATGTCAACTTTTTTCTTTCTTTCTTTCTTTCTTTCTTTCTTTCTTTCTTTCTTTCTTTCTTTCTTCTTTTTTTCTTTTTTGCTAGCAATGATTTTAATCTTGAACATTAGTGATGTTAGTCTGTATTATAAAGCAGGATGTATAGAGTTATGTAAATTGTAACTGTTAATATAACTAACAATATCACTGAGAGGGTTTACACAAAAGGAACCAGAGGTTAGTAAAAAGGGTTTTTAGTGGTGATAAGGAAAGTGTAGGCCTGGAAGAGATTCAGCACAACAGTACGTCTCACAGAGGTAATTTTTCTCATACTTCTCAACTGTCCAGATTTGTGGAGAATGTCCAGATTTTTGCCTTGGATTTTTGGTTTGTTTTGTATAACATTTTTTGATTTTCTTGATTTTTGTGGCAAATCAATGAGGATTTAATTCACTAAATAATGGCAGGCATTTGAGTTTCCGACTTCACATCCTTCAGAAAATGTATGGTAACATAAAACCTTTTATTCTATCAACTTTCTGAGAGCAATATTTAAATTTTCTCCATATTTTTTGGGCTGTGCCGCCATTATTTTTGGCTTTATCCAGATTTTTTGTGCTAAAAGGTTGAAAGCTATGCCTTACACTTGCCTATTCTACTAAACAAGTGTTTAAAAGACAGTTACATAAGTTTTAAACATGTGAAAGTCAGAATAAATCAGAGCAGTGACAACATACTGGTCACTGAATACAGGAGGAATAATAATAGTGAACCTGCGCATAGAATGCACATCTTGGAATGTGAAAAAGTTTCGCCATTTGTGAGAAACATAAAATAATTCCAAAAGAACTAAATAAACACTGATAGAAGTTTATTCTGCTACAAGAAACAAATATTAAGGCAAATGATATGATATTTTTGAAAGACTGGAAAGAACTGGGAATTGTAGATATGCAAAACATCTAATAGTGGAGTACTGTAATTATCCTAGTCCATGAATCTCTAGGCTGGTTAAACGAAGAGTGTGTGAAACATGGGTAGTGTGTAAGGTAGCCACAGGACAAAGGACATTACTGATACAGTTCTATGGACCAAATAATGACAATCCCCAACACCTACTTAGATTTTGTGAACAATCAAGTCATGGGCACAGGAATTTCTAACTATTTTGATAGTAGACTTTAATGTGGTGGGGGACCTAGAGAAAGATAGGACATCATGCAGAAAAGTATACAAACCAAAGTTTGGACAGGTCCTAACAGAGGCGATGATGGAACTTAATCTAATAAATGTTTGGAGGATATTACACCCAGAGGAAAATGCTTTACTTTTTAGCCTATAGGGAAGGGTGCACTAGTAGAACTGACTTTTGGCTACTGTCTATGAGCTCAATATTACAGGTAATTGAGGTGACAAACAGATCTAGCCCAATGTCTGATCACAGTGCTGTATCTATTATATTATGCACTAGGGTGCACACTATTAAAAACAAGAAAGGGAAACTAGATCCATTAACACTTAAAAAGGAGATGGAAGTGGAGCCTTTAAGAGGATGGATAAGGAATTTTTGAAATATTGGCTGTTGAGTGGGGTTACTTTATCCCCTTGGTGGGATTTTTTTAACTCAAAATCAGGAGTTGGGTAAAAAGTACACAGAAGCAAGAGGAGAGGAGCAAGAACGTTCAATATAAAGATTTGCTGGAGAAATTAGAGACAAAAAAACAATATAAAATAGGTCATTGCCAAGACAAAGTTTTACTTGGTAGAATATAACACCTTAAAGCAGATATCAGGAGAGTGTCCTTTTCAGAAATCCACAATAAATGGAAAGGCATGCTCTGTGTTCTGGATAAGGGGAGTTGGTTCTTCAAAGCAGATTGAAGGAGAGGTGTGGAGTGATGATGATGACACCCATGTTAAGTCAAAAGTTGAATGTACTACCACCTTCCCTGAAAAAATTAACCAGCTTTTAGTTGAAACATAATAGAAGGTATAACTGAGGAAGAACAAGACATACAGGTATAATTAGGGAGTTCTTAGCTAACGTACTGTTGAATAAAGAAGTTGTTGGATGATGAGATAACAGAAGAAGAAATAAATCAGTAGAGCAGTGACAACAGGACTTCAGGAGGGTAAAGCACTTGGACTATATGGGATCATAGCATAATAGTATAAGACATTTAAAACTGAACTAGTAGACTGGTTAAATAAATTATATCAGACAATGAAAAAATTGTGGAGGGTTCACAGTAGGTATATGAACAGCCAAGGTCAATTTTCTTCACAGAGAGAGAAAGGACAAAACAGACCCAAACAATTACAGATCAATATTGTTGCTTAATTCAGAGATTAAGATATTTGCATAGTTTCTAGCTAACAGATTAAAAAAGGTAATCAATAAATTGATATTAGAAATACAGCAAGGGATGATAGAAAGTCGAGGGAAAGTACCTGATCTGATTTGATTTTGGTTCAATATACAAAAGCATATCTCACCAGTTGAAACACCTATGACAGCACCATACATATATTTCCAAAAGCCATGTAACTCTATTAGATGGACCTCTCTTTGGGAACCACTGCATGCAAAGAGTTTTCCAGAAAGTTATATAATGAAGTGAAACAATTACCTTGAACATGTGTCTGTACTACTGGCATAAGGCTGTAACCCAGACAAATCAAGAGAGGCACTCAGCAAGGGGGCCTACTGTCATCCATGGTGGTTGATATAACAGTGGGACCTTTAATACAATATCTTAAGCAATGACTAATGTACACTGGAATTTATATGCTAGGGATAGGCAGCTTTGGATCAATGTGGTTTGCTGATAATGCCGCACTTTGGGTCTTGAACCCTCACAGAGTCTTAGGTGCTATTAATAACACAATAAATTTGTTTTCTGAGATTTCAGAGCTTATTTTTAATGTAAAAAGTGTCATTTCTACTAAACATGGCAGGGGCTGGTGTGTTGCAGGCAACTGGCCGAGGACTCTTTCAAGTAATGAAGGAAATCCCATACACGATACCTGCAGATAAGTGTAATGAATTAAATGACAGCTCAAGGTACATTACATGATATCAGCATTAACAGTAACACATCTGTGGCTTATAATGCAGTTCTTTGAAAATAAAAGGGTGCTATATCCCCCATTGTAGAGAACAGTAAAATATGGCATGCACATATGTACAAAACATGGACACAGCATGGATCAGAACCTCAACATTTGTCACAGAACAGACCATGTTAATGCAGGTTGATATTTTGACAGTGGTGTCACAGACAGTCACATCACTGGGGTACAGCATGGCAGATATGGTTGAAGACACAATGAAATCTGTCTGCCAGCAATATCAGTAAAGTTTTACAAGCTGTTACCCACATACTCATTGTCAATGTATGTTGCATTGTCTATGAATACTCTAGCATGGTTATAGACCACAGCAGTGCACCACAGGCAATCATACTGCTAAACATCCACAGATGGGGTGGTGTAGGTGTTCTGCAAATCAACAGAGCCAATGTGGTGGATGACTCATCAAAACTGTACATGTGTACAGACATGAAATGCACATATCTCACACATGAACGTGTATTGATCATGGCTGCAGCACACTGACAGCATTGCAAAACTACCATGTGTACCCTGTGCAATGTGTAACAAGGCTGTTTATGAATAATATATATCACATTATCCAAGCCAGTATATGCAGCACCAAACCCACATAGTCCTGTGCCACTTACTGGTACACTGTGGGATAGTGTGGATATCTCACTACAGATATGACACACACTAATATAACCACCCTCCCATGCCAGATATTGCAAACCAGCCATCTACACACTTTTGATGGATGTCTCTAGGCCATCAATTAAGTATATGGTGCAAAATGCAATGGTATGGGAGGGTATTGGCACAGATATACCTTAGGTCATGTGCATGGCACTTTTTCACCCTACAACATGTGAAAAAAAAGTACATTTGATACTGACTTGCCTCTACTCCTTTGCTGTGTCTCTAATAGATGCAACCAATGAGTCATCCTGTAGATATTCACTGGAATCTGGTTGGCACCTGTGGGCATAAATAAGAATAAAGGGTGCCTAACTAAGTCATCAGGTTATATATATAACCTCCTTTACAACACAGGAGAATATGTTTCTATTCAGTTCCCACAACCCCACTTTAAGCTGCATAGGTGTATGTATGCAACAATACCATACCACTATAGGTGTGCATATGCCAAATGTCTGCACTAGTGTACAATACAGTAATGGCAGCTACATGTGTTACACAGCATTGTATGTAGCGTTACAGTATAAATAATGACCATTGGATAATGAGTAGCACAGGACACCAGAAGACTGACATACATGTGATGTGTAAATACTGGCCGCAATAAGCATTGTCCAATACACATGCGCACAGACCACCTTTGTACCATACAGGCACTTAAGACAAGGACTCTGTGTGTGCATCTCACATGTATTGGAGTACAGCTGCAGTAAACACAATACAGTTACATCTATATCATTAGAAGCATCCTTAAATATAGGCATATATAACAAGTTCTTTAGTTCTATACATATCTATGTCACTATTTATACATATATATACATATATATATATATATATATATATATATATATATATATATATATATATATATATATATATATATATATATATATATATATATATATATATATATATATATATACATATACATATATAAAATATAAAAGTAGACAAATATGGTTTTACAATCATATGCTGAATGCTTGGAAGGTCAAGTCAAGTTGTGTGAACCTTGAATTCTGATTGTTAAAATGTCAACACCAGCATTGCAGACTGTCTCAACTTGCCACCCATTCCAGATCCATGTTAACACATGATCTTAGGTTCAGAGTAATAGGGAATTTTGGTGTTCAGAAAGGTTTTCAGACATACCGGTTTGAGGGAAGGTTTTGGGGGATACTTGATCTGACCAAGCATCGAGCATTTAATAGTAAACTGAAATCTGTGCTGATCCACACACTACCAGAGCAGCTGTAATTTTATATATATATATATATATATATATATATATATATATATATATATATATATATATATATATATATATATATATACACACACACACACACACACACACACACACACACACACACACACACACACACACACACACACACATCTATGCAAGCACATAAAAATTCTATATGTCCAAGTTATATACCTATGCCCGCCAATATATAATATGGAGGTAGAACATCATGCACTGAGCTATACCCTCCAACCTCCATTAATTAAAGAGCATACCAGTGGAATTGAAGATGATTTTTGACAACCACAGAGAGGTGCATGTTTGTTATGTGTGTGTGTGTGTGTGTGTGTGTGTGTGTGTGTGTGTGTGTGTGTGTGTGTGTGTAATTAGGAGGTTATGCTACAGTACTTTGACCCACCCAATGACAAATCATTATTTCTGTGACTACAGCATACATGTGTAACATTATAAAGAAAAGTGGTCTATATGTAGGAGGAGCACTTTGAAATCTGATAGTGGGAATCAAATCACTTTACCTATAGTGAAGTAGTTGGGAGATATGAACGCAGCCACATACAAAAATAGTCTTTTCTAGGTGTGGAAGTACATTGATGCTTGCTATGTGTATTATACAAATATACAAGCAGTTATGTGCATTATAGTAACTGCAGTCTATGCTACATTCAGTATGTGTATTTATAATTAATTTATTAATTAATAACAACCAAGCAAATATATTAACACTTGCTCAATAATTAACTCTAGAATCTTTTTTGTAACATGCTTCTGTTACTTTTTACATTGTATTGTTTACTATTTTTATTTTGGGGGGGGGGGCTTTTCCCCCCGGGCCACGGCTGAAAAAGGGCTATTTTAGCTAACAAATGTAAAATAAATAGATAAATAAAAATGTACATCAGTGTAACTGAATGGTAACATTCTGAATGATGAGAAGTTACACTGTAACATCAATGGCAAGGCAGTCAACCTTATGCCTCACATTCAGGGACAAAGCCAACAATATTCAGGGTCAATGGACTTGAATCTGGTGCATGTTTTAAATTTCACAACTAGACACTGTAAAAGATAACTGAATAAGAGGAGATGACATAGCAATCTCTGCCTGGGGTAAAATAAGCCTCTGGCTGTAGTAACTTTCATTATTTGTTGACTGCAGTCCATTGCCTTTACACAATCAGTCACCAATGTAAGAAGGACATAGTAAAATCCTGAGGCAAAATATGTAATGTTCCTGAAAGGCAAGAAATATTTAGTGGTATCGCTGCTGGCCATGGAATGGGTATGTGTGCATGCTTTTTTGGCTGTGTACAAACATGGTGATATTCTTTAACCCAGCTTTATATGCACCTGCAGACATGGAATTGTGCTGCAGGTGACAGTTACAATGGGAGGTCACACACACATTTATTTGTGCATTGTTATTTTCTTTGAGTGCCCCGTGGAGTATGCTATCATCCATAGAAAATGCAAGCTGTTCCAGCTACAACACAGTGTATTTGTGACATTTCTTTATGTAGTGTATATACTAAAACAAATTTACAGCATACATGTTCTTTCCTATGTATGTCTCTTTATGCGTCCATTAGAGTAAAGAAATCCATTGAGACAGGGATAACAGGATGGCCTTACATGTTACATGGTATTATGACTAAATTACTATAAACAGCTATGAATACAATCTACATGAAAGCATGGCAACAGTGCAAATAAGCAAGCTAATGGGAAAATACATCTAATGTATACTGGGATTTTGTTACAAATTCAGCTTGGATTTTTGGATTGTTTATGTTTTGTTGCAAATTCAAATTCTGTTCATGGTTATGCTTGTTTTGCTGTCTCTGTCTTATTGGTTTGGGTTGTGAATGACAGTGGTCTGTAGATCAGTATGCTAACCTGGTTAATAAATGCAATCAATCAATCAATCAATCAATCAATCAATCAATCAATCAATCAGGGAATCAAACAATGGAGCACTGGACCACAGCAACCAGCTCATTAACATATCCTTAATCCTCTGTACCAAGTGCTGTTGCTGCTCATTGGGATGCATGAGACAATGGCATTCTATATCAGTGTACACACAAAACCAACATGTTGTGATGTTCCTGCATTCCACCTTCATAGCCTAGTGCACAATTACCATTCCTGTACAGGCTTACTTGGTTTACCTACTCTAGAGGTGAGAGCATGTCTTATACCCTTAACTGTCCATCTTATGTTGTATGGCCAATGCTATGTGTGTCACACCTACAGGCCTGTTATCGACCCTGCTGTCACTAATGTGATATTCTGTTGTCTCCTCCTTGTCTGCTCTATATGTCATCCATGTCAAAAGCTATGTGTCACATCTCTGTATACCATGGTGGCAGCTCAGATGCCTTCCTGCTTATTGTCCTGCATATATGTCCACTTGTGCTACCAGGGCACTGATAAACTATAAAGGAGGGGGCATGCACTCACAGTATATCACTAATATTGTTAGTGCACATGCTCTATCAGTGCTGTATGGTTATTCATTTTATCACCATAGGCTGATATTCCTTCTTTGCCTATTGCACATACATCTGCTTATCCATATCACATGTTGCTGTCTTGTGTATAGTCTGGGCATTTGTACTGATGGCTACAATACCTTATATTGGTATGATGGCCTCATGTAGTAGAAACAAATGTATATGTTTGTTAGTCGTAGTTCTGGTATCAGAGCAGGTATGAAGTGCCATCA
The DNA here is from genome assembly GCF_019279795.1 of Protopterus annectens. Classification (NCBI taxonomy): domain Eukaryota; kingdom Metazoa; phylum Chordata; order Ceratodontiformes; family Protopteridae; genus Protopterus; species Protopterus annectens. The sequence continues at coordinate 744,848,912 of NC_056726.1, forward strand.
TATGTTTCTCTATCTACTCATGTATCTGTGGCATGTCATGACTCAGAGTTTTCAAACAGACTTTACTGATTTGCTTGGGTCTAGATAAATGGCCACAGCCTGCATCTTCACTGACTTGCTGTACCTCATTTGTATTCTCCTGATTTACTGGTGGTGTATGTGATTGTTTATGTTCAGTTGCCTGGGGATCTTGAGGTAATTCATCATCACTTTGGGCTGGTATGACATTATGGTTGACTGTTCTCATATTGTGCAACATGGCACACACGGTAATTACATGCCTAGCCTTCTTGAGTCTATATTGCAATGCACACCTGGATATATCCAGACACCTGAGTCAGGCTTTTAGAATGTTAATTACTCTCTCAGTGAAGTTATGCAGGTGTGGATGGGGAATGATTACATGACATGAGTCATGGCTCCGGTGGATGAGCACAATAACCTGTTGGAATGGAAGTGACATGACTTATACATTTGCAGAACTACATGACCAGTCTTCTACATTCCCATGTAAATATATTTAGCAATCCTTTTTATAGTTCCATGTGCCAAAAAATGTCAATAGGGCATTCTTTCTACGTATGATAGCATAAGGCCATCTGCCAAACACATTTTCAAACCATTACCACCCTCACCAAAGACGTGGATCCTTGAGATATGGGAACAATCTATTGCATCAAAGATCTTTATGACATTAGCAATGCCAAAAATTTGTTCAATGGCAGTCTGTTGTTCCAATGGAGTTATGGGATACCTGACATACTCCTAAGCCTCGCAGCACATGAATGCTAGGAACTTTTTTAGGATGTGGAAGGCAGCTATGTGGAACTCCACTATGGTATCTTCCATGTTACCCTGGAATGTTCCAGTAGGTAGTATACCAAGGCATAGGCATATATTTGCTTCTAGTGGAATTGGGGTATATTGCAGACTGCCTCATGACATATGGTGTACAAACATTCTACAGATAGCCTACACAAGATGTCTAGCCTGTATCTAACTATGATTTCTTAATCTGAGAGCTGGTTTATTTGAAGATTATCTCACCATCATGCTAAGTACTGACAAATTTGAATTTCCTCAGTAAGGACCCGCAGCATCCTAGCCTGCTCAAGTTTCTATGGAGTGTGTTGCATTACTTTCTGGATTCTGCAAAGTTTAATTGTATTTTTAAATAATTTTCTGTGTTCTATGCCATGTGTACCTCTGTGAATAATTGTGTGTCCCCTTGATTGCTTTCAGCATCATTTATTGCTGCTTGGTGGACTCCTGTGGAATCACACAAAGATTCACTGCTACCACTGTTTTAAAATGGCATCCTACAATAACACATGCACCTATTATTGGCTTTGATGGAATTGTCAATACTATACTTTAAGCATAACTGTTGCTCAGTGTGCTGTGTTTAGAGCAAATGTCTTTTGAAATCCTGCTCTAAATATATCATGAAGATGCTACATATTCCCTAGATTTCTTTCTTACATGAGTACTAGAAGTACTGTAAAGACAAGTTCTACAGGTAAATGAAGACTTGGAAAGTATTGCAAATATAATACATGGTCATTATTTTGAGGTCAGACACAAAAAGAGCATGACAAATGAGTTGTAAGACTGTTGAATGGAATAAGGTACCATCATTTTAAGCTAAGTAAGGGTAATTGTACAGTAAAAGTGACATGCCTGAAATATATAGGCGATTTGTATTATTATCTAACTTGTATTCCCCCTTTCGTCTCTTCCATTCACTCTATTGAAGTCTGTTGGAGAGTTAGCCCTCAAATGTTCACCCATAGCCACTTACAATAGCCAGATAGTCATGAACTATATCCTCCAAGAGCTGCAAGTGTTTTGTAGGGTGAACACAACAACCAGTCCTACAAAAGCTTTTAGGCCTAGCATACTAACTCAGTGTAAGGGGAGTTTACTCTTTCATTCTGTTATCATTTTAGTCATGCTCTAGTCAAAATGGTATGAGTAAACATTTAATGTCTCTTATATACTTGGTCTGTGCTTAGTGGTCTGGTTATGGCTGTTTTATAGCTCCAAAATCAATGATAGCCTCTAGTATCCCTCTACACCTTAAGTCCCCTCCCAACTCCACTTAATTAATAAGCTACACCCTATCCTGGCTGACAGCCTGTATTTTCTTAATTGCTTTTTCCAGCGACTACATTTGTAAATCCCTCTCTTTTTCTATAAAGGCAGTTCTATGCTGGCTTTCTTTTTCCCCTTTTTTTTCCATGTCCTGGAGATTTACTGATACTTAGGTTCATAGGTTCATAGGTAGGTACTAGGTTATTGGCCCTATGGCCTATATAAGCCTAGCCAAACAGTACCCTGGCTTTTGCCATCCAAGAAAATTATTTTCTTGTGCCCCTGTCAAGCAGAGCTACAGAAGTGATCCCCGGGGTGAATTTCCTTATCTCCCATCCAATCATCAAGATTTTTCTTGAAGAGTGCTAATGAGGAGCTTTGTTTGATATAGATAGGTAGTTTGTTCCAGAGTATGGAAAGTCTCTGGGATAGGAATCTATCCCTCCAGCATGTTCTGTTTATTGTGGTGACAAGGTTTAGGTTCCTAAAGCGTGTAGCTTGGAGCGATTGGGATTTCTTTAAGTGGAGCATGTCCAACAGCTCTGGGTTTGACATAGCACTGTATGTTAGGCAGGGATCGCCTCTGAGTAGGCGATATGCGATGGAGTAAAGCTGGAGTTTTTTGAGACGGTCTGTGTAAGACATCTGTTTGAGGATGGTAAATCTCTTTGTGAGGTATTTCTGCAGCCTGTCCAGTTGTAGATGCCTTGTGAGGTACATACCAAAATGGGCATTGTATTCTATAACGGGTCTAATGAGTGATGAGTATAGGGGAACAATGGCCTCTTTTTTCCTGGATGAGAAACCTTTTGTGATGAGGAGTGCCACGTAGAAGGATTTCCTGACTACTGTGGCGATGTGATTATCAAAGGAGAGACTACTGTCCACCTTTGCCCCAAGGTCTCTTATCACACTTTCGGTGTTAAGTATACTACCGCCTATGTTGTAGTTCATGGGTACAGAGTTTTTACCAAAAGGGATGACAATGCACTTTTTGGCATTGAGCTTGAGGCCATGGCTTTGACACCAGGCATCTGTCTCAGTTTTGATTATGGCTCCTAGTTTGCAGTCATCTGTGAACTTTGTTAGCCAAAGACCTTCTGTGTTAGCCTGTACTTCAGAGAAGTAGATACCAAACAGGAGAGGATCCAGGACTGAACCCTGTGGTACTCCACTTGTCACTGGTCTGAAATTTGATTTAGAGTCTGCTACTTTCACAGTTTGGGTTCTGTCAGTGAGCCAGTTGGCAACCCATCTTGTGACATAGGGATTTATACCTAGTTAGTGAGTTTATCTATAATTCCAGAGTGGGAGATGGTGTTGAAATCCTTGGCGAGCTCTAGATAGGCTGTGTGAACCACCTTACCCTCATCTACGGCTTTGGTGACCACTTCAAGGAAGTCTATCAGGTTTAGGAGACATGATCTGCCGTTTACAAACCCAAACTGGGTAGGGTACAGAGTTTGGAGGCTACCAATGTCATTGTTTATAGGTTGCATGATGTTACATTCCATAGCCTTGTAGACCAGGCTCGTCAGGTTAATGGGGCGGTAGTTCCCAGAGTCTGTGGTGGCTCCCCATTTGTGGAGTGGGATAACCCCTGCTGTGCACCATTCAATGGGCACAAAGCTTGAGGTGAGGCTATGATTGAACATGGTACTTAGGTGGGGTGCCAGTTCATTCTGTAGTTCATGTAGAATGCAGCCTGGGATGTTGTCAGGCCCCATGGATGCTGTGTTCTTGGCTTTGGAGACTGTATTTTACCAGTGCAGCTGTGATTACAGGAACTTTGCATTCTTCCAGTATAGAGATGGGCCCTTTACGGGGTGAGAGAGGGGTAAAGTTAGCACTGAACCTATCTGCCAGGATGTTGGCACTATCAGTTGGTTCTGTATATTTAGTGCCATTGTGCTGTAACTCAGAGCAGATCTGAGTGTTGCCATTGAGATTCTTGACATAGCTATAGAATGCTTTGTGGTTGTCTTTAGAATCAGTGGTGATTTTGTTTTCATAACTAGCTTTGGAGGATTTTATGAGGGATCTCATCTTCTTAATGAGGCTGACCACAGAGTTCCTCCAATCATGGAATTTTACTCTTTTTTGCAAAAGTTTCTTTTTTCTGTTGTAGAGTTTGTTTATGGCAGGGGACCACCAGATTGGCTTCCTTTTTTTGGAGGATAGCATCTTGGTTCTGTTAGGGATTAAATGATCCATGCACTCGTGTAAGTGCTTAGAAAGTGCATTTGTATAAGATTCAGCAGTCGTACCTCTATTGTCTGTCAGCGTGGGTGCCGTGAAGTTTGCTACTTCTACACTGAATCCTTCACTTCGCAGATCGTCCATAAATTCACTTTCTATTTTTTTTAAATTCTCCATTACTAATTTTTTACGGTGGTTTCCCTAATGGGGGGTGTGGGTGGGATGTGGATGTCTAGGGTGATTAGCTTGTGGTTAGATCTGAACAATGAGGAATTGACCTCTAGTGTGGAACCCCGGGTGCCCATGTTGGTAATGACCAGGTCTAGGATATTGCTGCCCCTGGTGTGAGTGTGGATAATTTGATCCAAGGCATTGAAATTTATGAATTCCAAAAAACGTTGAGCACAAGAGTTGGTACATGAGTAGTTTTCCCAGTTAATAGAGTGGTAGTTGAAATCACATATTATTAGGGTGTTAGGTTGTACCCTAATATTTTCCAGTGTATCAAGAAATGAGGAGTGGGAATCCTGGGGCATGGTGGGGGATCTGTTGCAAGCTACAATTTGGATTGCGGTCTTGTCCAGAGTTAGTTGCACTTGGATAATCTCGACTGCATTATGCTGAGCAACTAGCCTGGAGGTGTGGATATCCTTAATGAATATGGACACGCCTCTGCCTTTAGTGTTTTGGTCCAGGTTAGGTGACAGAAAGGTGTGGTATGTATTATTGCCTGGTAATGCAGGGGTGCCCTCTGGAGCCTTGAACGAGGTCTCTGTCACTGCACAGATGTCGATGTTCTCCATTTTAAAGAGTGCCTCGAGTGAGTGCATTTTGAGGATTAGACTTCTAGCATTAAGTAGCAGCATTACCCTCAGATTTTGCTTGCTTGTACCTGTTATGGTGGTAAATTTGTCATTTGAACCTTGCCTAAAAATGACACTATAGGGGTGGCAAGAGCTTTAGCCAGTATCCGGAATCCCAAGGGCGACAGGTGCAGGACATCTCTGGCAAAGCAGCATGGTTTGTCGATCATGTCATCCCAGGCAGACAGATATTGGATCCCCTTAGAATGACACCAGAAGCTTAGCCAATTGTTGAAGTCAATCATTTTGTCCTTGTACTGTGGTATCATTCTGGGTGATGGCAGGATACTACTCAAGGCTAGGGTCATACCTGCCTGGGCTACAAGGTCAGACAGCTCCTCCATGTCTCTTTTCATGTAGTCCAGGGAGGTATGTCTCATGTCATTCACACCAACATGGACAATGACAGAGTCATATTTGCACTTGTTGTGGAATGACCTATGTGCATGCATTATGTGACAGATCCTGGCACCTGACAGGCAGCTGACAGTAACTTTCTCCTTGTTTAGCCTGGTGAGTGGAACATCAGTGTGCCTGACTATAGAATCACCTATGACTAGAGTGTTGGGTACGTTGTTATGCCTTATAGGGTCATAGGTTGGTACTAGGCTATTGCCCCTAGGGCCTATACAAGCCTAGCCATAACAACTCCCTGGCTATTTCTTCCCACACTATTTACTTCCCTGGACCCCTGTCTAGCAGGGTGACTGACATGATCCCCGGGGTGAATTTCATTTCTCCCATCCAATCATCAAGGTTCCTTTTGAAGAGGGCCAAGGAGGCGCTCTGCTTGACATGTATGGGCAGTGTATTCTAGAGTCTTTGGAGTCTCCGGGTCAGGAACCTATCCCTCCAGCATGTTTTGTTTATTATAATGACAAGGTTTAGATCCCTGGAGCATGTGGCTCTGAAGGATTGGGATTACTTTAAGTGCAGCATGTCCAACAGCTCTGGGTTTGACATGGCCTTGTATGTTAAGCAGAGATCGCCTTTGAGTAGACGATATGCGACAGAGTATAGCTGGAGTTTTTTAAGGTGGTCAGCATAAGGCATCTGCTTTAGGCCTGTGGGCTGTGGTTGAGTGGCACACTGAGTTTGTGGGCTATGTGTCATTTGGGTTGTGTTGGGGGGTGGATGTTGCTTGCATTTCTGCTTTGGAGGTCCCTGTTGCTTGGGTGGATTTGTATTGAGAGCCTCCGTGAATGTAGGTGTGTATTTTGTGTTTCTATGTGTGTGATTGGGTGGTGTAGGTTTTGAGGGACTATGTGATGAGTGTGGTGTGGTGCAAGTGTTTACCTTTTCTTCTTGACTGTCTAGTCCAGTCTTCGGTGAAGAGAGCTTTGCTTCCAGCTTGGCTATATAAGTGCATCTCTCACAGGTTGTAGTGTTGGGTGGTAGGAGGAGAGGGTTGTCTGTGTACATCAGGCAGTTGTTGCATTGTCCCAGGATGCCCAGATTCATCAGGTAGACAGGAGAAAACACAGTGAGCTGACCCTTAGACAAGCCTGGATAGGTGCTTATTTATTAAGTACTAAAAATTGTTTTCCTCTAGACAAGTGAAGAAAGCTGAGTGCTGTACTAATTTGTAGCTTATTTAGTGCTTACAATGAGTTCTGAATAAGTGCTGACCTCAAAGAAACAGATTTTGAGTGCTAAAACTAGAAAACTGGCTAGTTCTAAGAAACAAAATTAAGCTAGAAGGCCTCCATCCAACACAGAAACGCTTGGGGGCTCAGAACCTTACAAACAGTCCTGGATACAGCAAATCTGTATCTGGACTAGACGACTTACAGGAAAGGCAGGAAACAAGCTTAGAACAATTTTTTTTTTTTTAAGGGGAAAGGTGGAGCAGAAACTAAGTGGGATGGCGTTCTCAAATGTTCTCCCTGGATTAGGTATAATGAGGTAATCACACTAGACTGGGAAGAGTGTCCCAGATCAAATTTACAGTAGGGGCAGGCAACTGCAAAGCCACCAAGTATAAAAACAGGATACCAATAGGGAGAGAGGGTAGGAAACAAAAATCAAAACAAACAAACCCAACCAGATGCTTAACAACTGTAGAAAATTTCTAGTTAATACCTCACACACAGTGAAACTAGCTAGAAAAGTATATGCAGACAATAAAAGTGCTATAAATAACTCATAAAAATAAGCAAAAAACAGGATACTTAATGTTATATATCACCGATTAGTTGACTCAGTGCCCTTCCTCCGATTAGCTCAGTGTGAAATGGCAGAAACACTCACAAGTTAACTTCTTAAGTAACAAAGTTGAAACCTGAAGCAACTTTAAAAAAAGCTTGAAAGAACCAATGAGGTGCTTACTCCAAGCCATAGTCCAGGTAACCCCAATTAACCAATGACCATAAACAATTCACCCTGACTGAAATACTTAGTGTATTAATACTGTGTCTTTCTACCCTTAGAGTTTTTATTCTACAACTTCAAATACTATGTAGTCTAAGATTCAATTTATTGCATTTATACAGTAAGTACCCTCCATTATTTAGTTTCAAACTCTAGCAATGCCAATTCCATTGATTGTTTTTGGTGATGCACTGGCCCTAAGGGACAGGAACCTGCTCCATTCCCCCAATGCATAATTAAACCGCAATACCTTAATTCATATTACTGATCACTTTTGTTCAATTCTCCAAACCTACTTTTCTTTACTCTAACTAAATTATGTTATCCCTTCACTTTTTATTCCTACTTCTACTTTCTACTCTTGCCCATTTCACATCTTATCTCACCCCAACCTCATTGTCACTTCCAGGACACTACATCATCATTCCAACTCATTCTTCTCTCACCCTGTTATAGCAACCAGGCTAGACTCTATCATATCCCATACTTTCTGTATTTACAAATACACTAAAGAAGAATCCACAACACACAGATAGTTTTTTTTTTATATTTATATTTCACCTTCAAATTATTTCACTACACAAACCCTTCATCCACACTTGCTCTTGGCAGTTATATACATCCTAATCCTGGTCCCTCTCTTCAGTCTTTACACACCTGCAACTCTACCCCCTCAGATGCCTCTAGGATTCCTCTCCCAGTCAACTAAGGTAATAGCCTACATTTGATGAACTTGAATCTTAGGAACATCTACAATAAACTACCAGACTACCTGCAAATATAGCCTCATACATGCCTGACATACTGATAGCCACAGAAACCTGGCTAAAACCAGGTACTATGGATCAGGAAAGCAGCCTGTCCTAGGCTACAACATCATTAGAAATGACAGACAACTTAAGAATGCCAGTGGTGTGGCTATCATATACAAAAACAACCTATAAATCCCTTGCTACCCCATCGCCCATCCCAACTTTCCCAGTGCAGAAATAATTCTGCCTCTCGTGCAAATCACCAAACACAAGAGCATATGCAACACTGACATCTATAATCCTCTTGGAAACAATATCCCATGACTAGAAGAAATCCTGTACTGGAGTGCAAAGTTGGCATATGAGTGGAAAGTTGGCATAATGGTTATGGTGTTTACGTTGCAGACAAGGTGCAGGGTATGATTCTCACGTGGGGAAATTGACTAAGCTTAAAATGGCCCATAAGGGAGGTTAGGCCAATACTAACCTATGACCCTATCTTTCATAATATCGACAAACAAACCATCATCTTAGGTGATGCTAATATAGACTGCCTACTTATCAACTCTGACTCCCCCACTCTCTCCATTAATATCTTTGGTTTTATCCAATTTATTGCTTGTATTACTTGAATATACAAAATGCATAACATTAGCCTGGGTCCCAACCAACACCCCTAACAAAATTAGCACTACTGGCTGCCTTCCAGACACCATCGTGACCATCTACCAGCCACTGACAATTTAATCATGCACATAAACACATACTCTGTAATAATGTGTGCACACTCTCCTTCTTCACTAATGACACCCTCATTAGATATCTCAACAAATACAAGTAGACTATTTGAAAATACCTGTAGATGATGCTGTAAACTCACTTTAACAACAGCTTCTTTAAAATACTAAACAAACATGCTCCCATCAGAATCAAATAAATCAAATCCAACCCACCCCATGGCTTACAACAGAAACCAAGTAACTCATCCCAAACAGATATAAAGCTTGGAGAGAATGGTCTACTGACAAAATACCACAAAATGGCAATATTTTAGAGAGCTTAGGAACTTTTATAAATTAAAAATTAAATCAGTGCTATTTATTTTGCCAAACTCCAAGACAACCATAAAAAAAAAAGCCTAAGGTTTTCTGGAACACAGTTAAATGACTATGGCACCCAGGCCAAAATATCACTCCTTCAACTACGAACAACAACTCAGACCTTATAGCTACCTCAGTCAATTCACATTTCATACATTCTATCCTTTCTCTCTGTTTAATAACAAACCATAATCCAGCCTTACTGTCCCAAATAGTACTAATCACCACCAAAACCCTTTCTCCGTCCAACCAGTACCATCCTCTTCTATCAAAAAACATCCCCTTACAGGCTTTATTTAATTATAAATTCACTTTAACTAAATCATTACCCTTATTCAACACACCAAATACCTGACTGTATAAAGAAAATAAATTACCTGCTCCCATGGAGCATCCTACCAATGGCAAGGAAAATAATCACAAAAAATTGGAAGAATGAACAAACTCCAGTGTTGAAAGAATTCATAAATATTGTGACTGACATTTGTCATTACCAACTTTTAATGATCAAGATGAGAACAAACAAAATTATCACTTATTTCTACATCTGGATGAAACTCAAGGATCTGCTAAATAAAAAGTCACAGTTCTGTTAGCAACAAGGATTTTTCTTTTTTTATATATTAAGGTTACTTAGAGTGTAAGTTATATAGTGGACACCTTTGTAAATAATTGTTTTTGTTGTGCCTTATTTTATTTGTTTAAATAGTTTGTTAATAATTGTCATTTATCTCTTATAATTAATAAAAAATATTAAAAAACCCTAATAATAAAAAAAAAATTCTGCCCCAGCTGTTAACAATCTGCCACCAGAATATTTCAGAATTGATGCAGATGCTATCATATACTCTATATCTATACTCATAAACCAGTCCATTACAGGAAACTATGTCCCTTCCATCTGGAACAAATCCCACATCACACCTGTTAAGCAAAGGTGGAGCATCCATCAACCTCTCCAGTGACCAACCTGTAGTCATTCAACCTTCACTCTTCAAAATATTAGAAAAATTTAATCATTCCCAACCCTTGTCTCTTCTTCATAATAACAATCTCCTCTCTAACACTCATTATGGTTTCTTATCTCACCATAGTACCCATACTGCTCAACTCAGTTTTACAGAAATCATAAACTCTAATAGAAACACCAGCAACCTAGTATCCTCCTCCTCCTCTTTACACACATCAAAAGCATTTGACAAGGTATCCCACCAATGCCTGCTCCTTGATCTAGCCTCATTTGGACTGTCCCATTCATCTCTTAACTGATTGCACAGCTATCTCACCAACAGACTCCATGCTGTAAAACTGAAACAAGACCTCTCCTCCTTTCTGTTCATTGCTGTTGGCGTGCCTCAGGGATCAATTCTAGAACATTTACTATTCCACATATTCACTAATAATCTTCACAAAACTACCAAAGAAGCCTCTGTAGTCCAATATGCAGATGATGCCATGCTTATATGCTCTGCTCCAAGCCTACTGCAACACCACAAGATGATCCATGATGCCTTTTCCTTTATTGACACCTGGCTACATGACTACCAACTACTTTTAAATGCTAAACAAAAACAAATTAATGCTGTTTTTGATGCCTAGATAGATGACAAGCAACTCCTTTTAAATGCTAAGAAAAAAAATGAATGTAATTTTTACCTAAATCTCTGTCATCACAGAAACAATCCCTCAACATCATATCAGCAAATAATACCACAATAGAAACAGCTTCCAACACAAAGCTTCTTGGTGTCATAATTGACTATAACTTTAAATATGATTAAAACATCACACAATCTATCAAGAAAACTCACCAAAAATTAGCCCTCCTCTATCAAAACAAACTCATGTTGACTCGACTAAGAATTTTTTAGCAACATTGTACCTTCTGCCTTCACTTCTCTCTGCAGTACCCATTATAACTGTCACTCCACATTAAAAAATGTAAACTAGATATTTGCTATTATAAAACAACACATTTTGTATCCAGCTTATCAAACTCATTCACATCACTGCTTAACATTAAAGAACCTGCACTGGCTTGAACTACCTAATTGCCTTACCTGTCCCAAATTCTTACTGCCCACAAAATAATACCAAAACACAACACCTGCCCTTCACTACAAATATCCACAAAAGCTATTCCCCTCTTAGGAATCTCTGCTTACACAGCAAATATCTCCTGACCAGAACCTCCTTTTGTTTTAACCATCTTCTCATTAACATGTGACATTAGATCTGCATGTTCACTTCTTTCCATTTTATGCTAACAGTGTTCATGGAGATAGTAAACTAGACTTCAACCAACATGTATCCAAGGTAGTAAGAAAATCATTCTATTTTGCTCAACTTATAAGTAAGGGCATGGCTTCTAGGTCCAGGGAAGTCATCATACCACTGTACTTGGCCCTCATCAGACCCATCGAGTATAATGCTCCCTTTGGCTTGTACCTGCTGTGACGCATGCAGCAACTGGAATGTCCACAAAGGTTCCTTACAAAAAGAATACAAGGTATAAACAGAATGTCATATGTGGATTGCCTTGCAGCTCTATCTCTATATTTGGTCTCCTAAAAACTACTGAAAGGCACTCTATGCCTGGTGTGCAAGACATCCTTAGTCCTTGCTCTGATGAACCTTTTGCACAACTGCAAAACAAACAGCATCAGAACTACTAGATCCAAAGACCTATATTTTACTTACAATATAAATAGGATATGTTGGGGTGACAGATATGGATCTCAGAATTTTTATTCTCTGTAATAGGGTTCCCATCCTTGTAAAATAAAGTCCCTCCTTAATACTATTTAAGTGTAGCTTGGACCATTGGATGGGAAATCAGAAATTCCCCCCTGGACTGGCACCTGTGTCTCTGATGGACAAAGACAACCTGCAAATCATGTCATAATCAAAAATGATCCCCTACATAAATGTCTAAAACATAAAACTTGTGAGACATATTTGCATTGCAGGGCTAGCTTTATAAAAGCCTTAGTCGCTGTTAGCATAGTATACACCTATGAATCTATGAAATTCTCAAAAACTAAAACTATAATCTTCAGACCTTCCACTAAAAGGCAAAAGAACCCCAAATCACTTCTTATTTCTGAACAGCGTAACAATGCCGTTGAGCAAGTTAACACCTTCAGACACCTTGTAGTTTGGCTCTGTCCCTCGCTTAACTTCCACCATCACCTTGAAAACAGCCAAAAATATAAACTCCCCTCTGTTCTGGGCCAACAAAATCCCATATTTCCTCTTACACATAGCAAGAAATGCCATTGGCAAAGGGATTCTTCCAGCTTGACTTCAGTACTGCTTAACTCTTGTAGCATATGCTTCCAAAAGAAACTCTACCACCATGCAAACAGCCTCCAACTTCATCTGCTCTTGTTACAATTTCCCCAGAGTATGAACACCAGTCTTAGACCACCCAAAGCCAGCTGGCTGTCAGTTCGATAATGAGCCAATCTCCTCCTTGTCTCCCAAATGTTATGGATCCTGAAAGAAAATTCATGCAATTATCTTTCCTCTAGCTTACTTAGACAACTCCCTTAATATAACCTTAGATCTCATAACCACTCAGGGCCTCTCTTGCAAGCTACTAAAACCAGACTTCAGTGCTCTAAGCCACACCCTTTCTATCCTAGGACCCAAGCTCTGGAGGGATTGTCCCTCAAGTCTTAAACTAAAAATTCCTTTTTTGAACACAGTTTAGGAAACATCTCACAACACAAGCTGCTTGTAAACGCTTTTCTTCTGGTCACATAACCTAGTGTCCCTAATATCTGACACATACTGCCTATCATGTTCCCTATAGTATCTCTTTCCTAACTCCTAACATGCCACTATCCTAACTGATGCACACATTATACATAGTGGTTTCTGCTGATTCCTAAATCATGTTTTTCTATTGTATATTAGCTATTCCTTTGATTTAGCATGATTTTGTATTGTATATATCATTTTTATTTTTTCCACTTGGAGTGTGTTCACATTCTGAGCTGAGATAGAAAATGGTCCAGTGGGATCAGTGCTCTATCCCCTGGTAACAAATTGTATAAATAAATAAGAGCACATCAGAATCCAGCTGTATTATCTCTGAGGGAGAGATGGAGGGCCTGTTTTGCTGGTATGCTCACATCTGTTGGAGACAGGCATACAAACATATGGCACTGTGTGTCCCTGCAATGATGCAGGTAGCTAGTGCCCCCCACCCCCCAGCCCTCTGTAGGGAATGAGATTAGGCAATTCAAATATGTTTTTATAGCCAGCATACCAGTAAGGACACATTCAGTCCCCACTGCTAGCTGAATGATGACCCTTCCATATAGCCCACTCTTCCTCGGTTCTGGGGACCCCTTAGCATGAGGTAATGAATAGGATGAAATCCATTTGAGGAGGATTGATGACAATCAGGCATGGGTCAAACAGAATAAAGAAAAATAGATAAAGGGGGGTGATAGTACAGATGGAGAGGCAAGTGGAGGGGACAATGGAAACACCCATTTAAGGACAATATAGTTAATATTAATGCATTTGAGACTATCAGGATCGGGATTACAAGTTGGTGAAGGATGCTAAAGGATACTATGTGCCTGGGAGCAATAAAAACTGAGGACATCTAACAAGACAAAATTTTGGGCTGTAAATTAGGATAGCAGCAATTTAGCCAAAGATTTTTCAATCAATTTGGTTAAAGAAAGAGAAGGTAAGTAAAATAAACGTATTAATCTAAGATGATTCCCTACAAAATGTTTATATAGGATTTAGCTGGGATGTTTGTGTCTTTTGTTGGAAAGAAGGGTATTTTAGAACACATTAGTAATTTACAGATTAAAAGGATAGCACTTATACCACCAGGTCCATACATGGCTTTGTGTCCTGCCACCCAGTCTGGGTGACAAAGAGTGGAACCCATCGGTGACATGCCACCCTTCACAAAACCCAAACTGGGTGGAGTCCAGTGTTTGAAGGTTGCCAATGTCTTTGTTTATAAGTTCCATGATAATGCGTTCCATGCCTTTGCAGATCAGGCTTATCAGACTGATGGGATGGTAGTTCCCGGGATCCAAGGTGGATAACTGTAGCTGTGCGCCACTCAGTGGGCACGAAGCCTGAGGTGAGGCTATGATTAAACAGGACACTTAGGTGGGGTGCCAGTTCATTTTGTAGTTCATGTAGTACACAGCCTGGGATGTCATCTGGTACCATGGATGCTGTATTCTTAGCTTTGGAGAGTGCTATTTCTACATGTGTGGCTGTGATTATTGGAATTTGGCAATCTTTTGGTATTGAGATGGGCCCTTTAGGGGGTGAGAGGGGAGTGAAGTTGGCACTAAATCGATCTGCCAGGATATTGGCAATATCCTTGGGATCAGTATATTTAATGCCATTCTGTTGTAGCTCAGAGCAGATCTGAGCATTGCCATTTAGATTCTTGACATAACTATAGAATGTCTTGTGGATGTCTTTGGAATCTTTGACAATTTTATTTTCGTAACTAGCTTTTGAAGATTTTATGAGGAATCTCAGTTTCTTACTGAGGCTGGTGAGGGAGTTTTTTGCATCCTGGGATTTTCCTCTTTTCTGCAACAGTTTCTTCCTTCTGTATAGCAGGGGACCACCAGATTGGCTTCCTTTTTGTGGAGAAGATCATCTTGGTTCTATTTGGGATTGCACGATTCATGCATGAGTGGATGTGCTCGTACAGTGCCTTAGTGTAGGATTCTGCAGTCAAACTTCCAGATCCCATCTGTGTGGGTGTTGTGAAGTTTGTCACTTCTGACTTCAGTAGCATGAAGTTGGCTTTGGAGAAGTTTTTTTAAGGAGGTTTCCTTACTGGGGGTGAGGGTGGGATGTGGATGTCAAGGGTGATTTGCTTATGGTCAGACCTGACCAATGAGGGGGTGACCACTGGTGTGGAGCATCTGTCTCCCATGTTGGTAATGACCAAGTCTAGGATATTGGAGCCCGTGGTGGGACAATGGATTAGTTGATCCAGGGTGTTGGAATTTATAAATTCCAAGAACCGTTGGGAAAAGGAGTTGGTACCTGAGTAGTTTTCCCAATTAATGGCAGGATAGTTGAAATCACCCAGTATTAGGGTTTTGGTTGTATCTTAATATTTTCCAGTATGTTTAGGAAGGTGTAGTGAGAATCTTGGGGTATGGTGGGGGATCTGTAGCAAGCTACAGTTTGGATTGCAGTCTTACCTAGTGTTAGTTGCACCTGGAGAATTTCAGATGCATTGTGTTGGGCAACTAGCCTGGAGGTGTGAATATCCTTGGTGAATATGGACACTCCTCCACCTTTAGCGTTTCGGTCTTGGTTTTGTGGCTGAAAAGTGTGGTAAGAATTGTAGCCTGGTATTGCAGGGGTGCTCTCTGGAGCCTTGAACCAGGTCTCAGTCACTGCACAGATATTGATGTTCTCCATTTTTAGGAGTGCCTCGAGAGTGTGCATTTTGAGGTTTAGACTTCTAGCATTGAGTAGCATTACCTTCAGATCTTGAATGCTTGTATCTGTTATGGTGGTGGTTTTATCCTTTGAACCTTGCCTAAAAAAGGCACTATAGGGGTGGCAAGAGCTTTAGCCAGTAACCTGAATCCCAGGGGTGACAGGTGCAGACCATCTCTGGCAAAGCATCGTGGTTTGTCGATCATGTCTTTCCAGGCTGACAAATACTGGATCCCCTTTGTATGACACCAGAAGCTGAGCCAATTGTTGAAGTCAATCATTTTGTCCTTATACTATGGTATCATTCTGGGTGAAGGCAGGATGCTACTCAGGGTTAGGGTCATACCTGCCTGGGTCACATGATCCAAGATCTCTTCCATGTCTCTTGTCATGTAGTCCAGGGAGGTACGTCTCAAGTCATTCACTCCAGCATGGAAAATGACAGAGTTGCATTTGTACTTGTTGTGGGGTGACTTGAGTGCATGCATTATGTGGTGGATCCTGGCACCAACTGTAATTTTCTCCTTGTTCAGCCTGGTGAGTGAGACATCAGTGTACCTGACTATAGAGTCACCTATGACTAATGTGTTGGGTACATTGTCTTGCCTTAGAGGCTGTTGTTGGGTGGCACACTGGTGTTGTGAGCTATGTGTCACTTTGGTTGTGACTGGTGTTTGCTTGTGTTTCAGCTTCGGTGGTCCTTGTTGCTTGGGCAGTTTAATGTTAAGGGCCGCCACATATGTGGGTTTAGTGTTGCTATGTGTGGGTGTTGATTGTGTGGGTTTTGAAGGACTATGAGTTGCTAGAGGTGTAATACAGGTGTTAGCCTTCTCCTCTTGACTGTCTAGCACAATCTTGACTGGAGAGAGCTTTGCTTCCAGTTTAGCTATGTAAGTGCATCTCTTGCAGGTCACTACTCTAACTGATGCAAACATTATACATAGTGGTTTCTGCTGAATACCTTCTTAAATCATTTTTTCTATTGTATATTATCTATTCCTTTGATTTAGCATGATTTTTTATTGTATATATTATTTTTATTTTTTCCACTTGGAGTGTGTTCACATTCTGAGCTGAGACTGAAAATGGTCCAGTGGGATCAGTGCTCTATCCCCAGTTAACAAACTGTATAAATAAATAAGAGCACATCAAAATCCAGCCGTATTATCTCTGAGGGAGAGATGAAGGGCCTGTTTTGCTGGTATGCTCACATCTGTTGGAGACATGCACACAAACATATGGCACTGTGTCCCTGCAATGATGCAGGTATCTAGTGCCCCCACCCCCCAGCCCTCTGTAGGGAATGAGATTAGGCAATTCAAATATGTTTTTATAGCCAACATACCAGTGAGGACACATTCAATCCCCACTGCTGGCTGAATGATGACCCTTCCATATAGCCCACTCTTCCTTGGTTCTGGGGACTCCTTAGCATGGGGTAATGAATGGGATCAAATCTATCTGAGGAGGATTGATGACAATCAGACATGGGTCAAACAGAATAAAGAAAAATAGATAAAGGGGGGTGATAGTACAGATGGAGAGGCAAGTGGAGGGGACAATGGAAACACCCATTTAAGGACAATATAGTTAATGTTAATGCATTTGACACTATCAGGATCAGGATTACAAGTTGGTGAAGGATGCTAAAGGATACTATGTGTGTGCTTAAGAGCAATAAAAACTGAGGACATCTAACAAGGCAAAATGTTGGGC
The DNA here is from genome assembly GCF_019279795.1 of Protopterus annectens. Taxonomy (NCBI): domain Eukaryota; kingdom Metazoa; phylum Chordata; order Ceratodontiformes; family Protopteridae; genus Protopterus; species Protopterus annectens. The sequence continues at coordinate 744,866,462 of NC_056726.1, forward strand.
TGTAAATTAAGATAGGAACAATTTAGCCAAAGATTTTTCAATCAATTTGGTTAAAGAAGGAGAAGGTAAGTAAAATACACATATTCATTTAAGATGATTCCCTACAAAATGTTTATATAGGATTTAGCTGGGATGTTTGTGTCTTTTGTTGGAAAGAAGGGTATTTTAGAACACATTAGTAATTTACAGATTAAAAGGATAGCACTTATACATGGGTCTATGGTTAATCGTTGAACAGCACGTTCATCCAATAGCTGTTTGTACAATACAAACTATCAAACCTCTGTTAATCAAATGGCCATATCATCATAACGGTAACATAGCTATAGGGAAACCAGCCCTTTCCCCACTGTAGTGCAACCTTGGAGTTTGTATATATAATTACGGGGGTGCAGCCCTGCACATAATAAGTGTCTGGTGTTGTATTAAAGTTTCTCTTGTTGGGGGCACTGCTCCCCACACCCCAGCTAATTATATATATACCAACTCTGAGGTTGCACTACAATGGGGGAAGGGCTGATTTCCCTATAGCTATGTTGCCAATAAGTAAGCCTTTGGTACCGCTTACTTTATGTTGGCCAGCTATCATCGTTCGATGAAAATCATTACGATGATATGGCCATTCGATTAAAGGAAGTTTTGACAGTTTGTATTCAATGAACAGCCATTTGATGACCGTGCTGTTCGAGGATTAATCATAGACCCCCTTATATATACCCTTATCTGTAGATAAAAGATAAGGTCCAAGTAATAAATGTTATCAATGCCATGTGTTAAAATTCATTGAATGATCCTCTGTCATTGTTGTGAGAGGCAAACTAAGCCTCATAGAGCAAAGCTTATTTTGAAAGCTGTATCTGTTAAAGGGAGACACTGACAAAACGTTTGGCTTATGAGAAGAGAACATGCCATGAGATGTTATGTGACTGTACAGAAGTAGTCTACGTAGATAAAGAGTACAGCTCATGAGTGACAGGTGACTGTATAATAGTTCACAAAGTGAATGACCATTAGAGAACTTGAGAAGAGAAGAGGTGATGATTAATAGGATCAGAATGGAATATGGAGAGAATAGGCTCATGGATTGCTGTCAAAAAGATGTGTTTTGCAAGGCTGATACACAAAGAAACTAAAGGAGTGAGATATTCATCTAAGATAGAAGAGACAAGGTGAACTGTGAAGGAGAGTGGGAGAAGAAGAATGAGTATGCCAGGCCACAACATGTAATGAGGAATACTGGGGAAACATCAAGAAATGAGGGGACCACCCCTTAGAAGAAAGGTGCATAGGAGAGATGCTGTAGGAGAAGATGACTGGGGTCAAAGTGTCCACAAAAGTAGCAATCAGGAAAATGTGACAGGAAGAGTGATCAACAATATAGCAAAATTATCACTCTGGTAATAAAGGGTACAACCTTTACGTTTTGTTACCACCTATGGACGTAATACTAAAGGTTTCATGAACATTATCCAAAGACATTGGAATGTCCTGTTGGCCGATGACAAATTGCACCCCTTGCTTAGGGATAGATGTCTTTTCTCATTCAGAAAGGGAAGATCCATGGGTTCTAGACTTAGCCATTACAAAAAGTGTGTTGGTATTCCCACAGGCAGTCATCAAACTTCTTTGACTGGAGGTCCCATAGTTGGTTGCTTTGCTTGTGGCCATTGTGCACATTGCATGCGGGTTTCTAACACTTCAGAGTTCACCAGTAAAAATACTTCTCAGGTTTTTGAAATCAAGCTATGGGCCAATTGTAGTACTAAGTGGGTCATCTATTTGGTGACCTGCACGTGTCTTGCATTTTATGTGGGACAAACGTCCCGAGCTTTTCGCCTAAGAATATGTGAACATCTAAGTGCTATTAAAAATAAACGTCCAAATAACGCTTTATTTAGACATACTTTAAAACATACTTCTGCCAACTTCAAATTTGTGGTCATTGACCACATTAGTGGTATTTGTAAGGACAAAGATGGTTGGCATGAGCAACTTAATTTTCTTGAGAAAAAATGGATAGTCAAACTGGGAGCTTTGTTTCCACCTGGTCTTAATGACCAATTTTAAAGTGTTTATATAACTAATGAATGTCTTGCTTTGATTGGTTATATTGTTATGTGTTGGGTGTGCATACACATATATAACGAGATGCTTTTTTATGTGGTGTTCTCATTTTTATTTGCATCCACTGAAGAAGGCTCTGTGGAGCCGAAACCGGTTTGGATTTATTCTGTTAAAGGGAGACACTGACAAAACGTTTGGCTTATGAGAAGAGAACATGCCATGAGATGTTATGTGACTGTACAGAAGTAGTCTACGTAGATAAAGAGTACAGATCATGAGTGACAGGTGACTGTATAATAGTTCACAAAGTGAATGACCATTAGAGAACTTGACAAGAGAAGAGGTGATGATTAATAGGATCACAATGGAATATGGAGAGAACAGGCTCATGGATTGCTGTCAAAAATATGTGCTTTGCAAGGCTGATACACAAAGAAACTAAAGGAGTGAGATATTCATCTAAGATAGAAGAGACAAGGTGAACTGTGAAGGAGAGTTGGAGAAGAAGAATGAGTATGTCAGGCCACAACATGTAATGGGGAATACTGGGAAAACATCAAGAAATGAGGGGACCACCCCTTAGAAGAAAGGTAGTACTACATAGGAGAGATGCTGTAGGAGAAGATGACTGGGGTCAAAGTTTCCACAAAAGTAGCATTCAGGAAAATGTGACAGGAAGAGTGATCAACAATATAGCAAAATTATCACTCTGGTAATAAAGGGCATAACCTGGCATCTGGTATGTCAGTTTAGTTGTAATGCTATGAAATACAGCAGATATGATATCTTATTTGTTTACCTAGGTCAGCAGGTGCTATTGGGCTACTGGGGTACAGTGGGAGTGCCACTGCAAGTTTAGTTAAATGTTGCTTACTAAGTTCATGTTTTTTTTCTCCTTGACATCATTTATTACTTCAAATTTCAGGCTCATACTACCTGCTTTGCTTAAAGATGACACATGCACAGATGAGAGCTGATGCTATGACTCCGTGTTTTGGGTATGAACTGCTATTAACTAATTGCGTGGATAAACATAGCTAGGTAACTGTCTAGGGTCTATATCATATGAGTGAATCGTACAAATTGCGAACGCTCATAATATCGAACGGGCCGCACCTCAAAGTGCTTTTTCTGAGATTGCGGTATAGTGAAGAATGGGATATTTGCCCTTTCCTCACTGTAGTGTGATCTTGGAGTTGGAATATATATTTAGTGGGGGGTGCCGCCCCCCACAATAGAAAGTTCGAGGTTCAGTATGTTAGATATTATGAGCGTTCGCAATTTGTGTAATTCGCTCATATGATATAGACCCAACTGTCTATTGTGCTTGGGTTTTTTTTATTTATTTATTTTTAACAGACCAGACAAAGTGATGATTCTTTCATCTACCGTGCCTTTGTTTACGTCCTCCAGCTGTAAATAGCGATAAAATATCCACTGGGTCCTTAATGCACTAATGCACAGTAGTCCAAAAAATATATATATATATTGGATTGTTGAGTCTGACATTCAATTCAGAAATCTCATCAATCCCATCTGCAGCTGTTATAATACCTGACTGATTAGAGTACTAAGCTGGGATAACCAATCAGAAACAGGGTCACATAGCTTCATGAGATATATGATTCAAAATAAAATGATTTGAAGTGCGTGGGATAGGCAAGAATCAGTTGAGGCAAATTAGAAAACGTGTATCAGTGATGACTGTGCTTTTTCACATGGTTAATTTAGCAAACAGTTATTGCTTGCAGAGCTTTCAAGCTTGTCATTTTATTTTTTAAGCAATCTATATGAAAGTATTCATTATCATTGTTGTAGTGTGAAGTATACCAGTGGTGAGTTATTTCTGCCCTAATGTGTTTACCATTGGTGACTGCATCACTTCATTGACTCAGTCATTACAATTTCAAAATGCTGCTATTTAAGTATAATAGCATCATTAACAGAAAATCATCTTGAACTGAGGTTAATTAATTTTCATCAGTTATGGTTTACTTTTTATAACATAGAACGTATGAGCTACATTTTATTTGCATTATAGAAATATTCATTTGTACTGTCCCTTGCAAAAAATACAGAGTAACTTTAGTTTTCTGCATTTACAAGCTGTCCATTTTTGTAACACAAACCAATTTCCTAGCATAAATATACACTAACATATATAGTGTTCTTTACATTAGTATGAAGTCTGGCAATCTGATTAACAGGCAAATAGGACAGATAGAGGATCAGAAATACAAACATTGAAAAAATCATGACCTCCTTTATATTTCGTCTTGAAGGCAATATTTTGTAGATGTTAAATTTAACTGAAAGACTGAAAATGGCACTAAACTTTATGAAAAGCATCAACAGAAAAAAGGTGTATAATGAATGTGGGGTAGTGGGAGCAGTTTTACCCTTGGATAGCAAAGTTATGTATCACTGCTACAGCAGTCTCTAGAAACACTTGTTCTCTATCATTGCATGATTATGTCATCTGAGTTCTCTATCATTGTGTGACTTCTCCATCTGAGTTCTCTATAAACTGCTTGATTATGCCACCTGAGTTCTCTATCACTACGACAGATGGATGTGCCACAACTAGTCAGTAGGGCTGCTTTTTCAAAGCAGTTTGTTTGTGTCTTTTGGCTTTTCCTGGTTAGGGGTTGCCACAACAGAACTTCGGTCCGCTAATGATTGGTAGTTAATTTTTAAATGCCAAGTTACCAGCCCTGACGCACAACCTTCAACAAAGGTACGCCCATTCATGCATGTCTCCACGTAGAAGATGCTCTAGCTGAGAATCGAACCAGACAGCGTCTTACTGTGAGGCAACAACACTACTGCAGCAGCACCACCACCACGAGCAGTACTTCAGTAAAAGATTATTTGGTTAAAATGGAAGACAGGATATGTTTCTTGGATACTGTACATGTGTTGTGTTTTTGTTGAAATAGAATTAAGTGCCACACTGACATTGCACTCAGCTCCAACAACAACTCTTTATATGCAGAAGACTTATTTCTACAGGTACTCTTACACTGCTATTTGGATCTTTAAAACCTTAATTTCAAAGCTGATTAATGAGACTGCAAAAGAGGACAAGAGAATATTCAATATAAACAAGCAGATGCAAAAAGAGGACTTTAAGGAACTGCTATTCTAATTTATCAGTTTTTCTAGTTATCCAGATGTATTATTGAGGTTTAAATGAGGACATTTATGAATGTCGACTTCACCTCGAGTTTAAAAGATTCATTTTGTAATTTGAAGACATGCAGTAGTAAGCACTAATTTAAAGGAGGTAGCCAATAGTTGTCTTAAAGTAATCTCTTATCATAGTTCAAACTTTTTGTTTAAGGGGGTCTGCCACTCACTGACCTGTACTAATTCCTCTGGTAAAATAATTTAATTGTACTGTTTTCACAGGTTAACAAGCTTACAGTTCTAGTGCTGTACATGAGACATTTGCTTCACTCTGTATTGATTGGCAATAGCTATCTATTCGACATACTGTAAAAGTAGGCAATGTCCTAACTATTAAAAGCCTTAGCTACAGGGATCCTCCTAAGAATTTGGAAGCGTTTTGTAGAATATTGTGCAGGAATGCATCCAATATGCTAACATAACCAACTTTGTAGTTAATTCTTCTTCTTTGGCTTTTCCTGGTTAAGGATCGCCACATTGGATCACCTGTCCGCTCATGATTGGCAGTGGAGTTTTACGGTGTCGAGTTGCCAGCCCGGTGCCAAACCTTCCACAGGAGGCACACACACTCACACCTAGGGCCAAATTAGAGTGTCCAATCCACCTACAGCATGTCTTTGGGAGGAAACCGGAGCACCTGGAGGAAACCCACGTGACCACAAGAAGGACATGCAGACTCCGCACAGAAGGCACCCCAGCCGAGGATCGAAACGGAGAACCTCTTGCTGTTAGGCAGCAACGCTAACCGCTGCACCACCGCGGCCACCCTAAATTTGTAGTTAATATACATGTAAAATATTAGATTGAAGAAGTTAGCAAAGAAATTTAAACTATTCAGTACAATGCCATACAAATGTAAGGAATCTGCAAATCATTTAGGTGTATTTTTCCTCTAGATACTTAGTATTTAAGTGATGAAAACATTTAACAGAAACAATTCACCATGCAGCTATCCACACAAATACACACACACACACACACACACACACACACACACACACACACACACACACACACACACACACACAGGTAATTGCAAATGTATATATACATATCTATATATAGGTTTACTACGAGAATATTGAACCAGACTCGGTCGAATGATAGTATCATCGACCCACGTCCGAGAAAGTGACAATGTCAAATTCCAAAACTGTCGAAATACGTCTCGAATTTGACCTCAAAATGGACTTTAACATGGGTCGAGATAGGGGCGAGATTTGTACTTCAACAATGTCGGCTTCGACATTAGCACTGTTAGACCTCTAGACTTCGGTGGATTCAACTGAATCCACTTCAACACTGTCATGGTAAACCTGTATATATATATATATATATATATATATATATATATATATATATATATATACACACACACACACACACACACACACACACACACACACACACACACAATCAGATACTAGATGTGTGTTGTAATAGTTATCTATAAAATAAATTAAATATAACAATTATATTTACATATTTTACATATATACATTTTTGTAGGCATGCCAGCATCAGTTTTCATTAATGTTATTTCATAAGTCTTTTTTCTCTTCAGTCTGGTTTTAGTGAAACTTGTACAAAGATACATGTTTATTTGAAATTTCAGTTAATGTGTTCTGTTTTATGAATGTATAACTACTAGTACAATGCTGAAGATTAAGCATATATGCAGTAGTCAGTGCACTTAAATGTACTTCTTTATGTGGATACGTGTGTGTGTGTGATCATGTGTGCATACGCGCGCGTGTGTGTGTGTGTGTGTGTGTGTGTGTGTGTGTGTGTGTGTGTGTGTGAATAATGGTAGCTGTATTCAGATTGCATAACAAATCACAACTGTCAGATGTGCACTCTACTGCAGAATTTAGAAGGTATCAGGAATTAAGGTTAATGGCTGGTTAATTCAGGAAAAACTGGAGAAGGAGTTTTCTGACCTAAAGAAAGAAGTCAGCTTATGCTATTAACCGAGAAAGGTTAACCTAGAAAGTTTAAGGAATTGTTTCTGCACAGTGTGTTTGTATTCTCTCATCTAAGGCACTTGTGTCTAAGAAGGACAGACTGTAAGACTATACTGTTTTGTTCTCTTGAATTGTACTGTGTTAAAAAACAAAGCCTTTGAATGAAAGCTACCATTGAGTATGAACCTTTGTTGTTTTGGTTTTCCTCCTCCCCAAGTTTATTAGCACTGTTTTATTGCCAAAAAACACTCTGCCTTTGTCAAATTATACAGTGGATATAAAAAGTTTATACACACCTGTTAAAATGCCAAGTTTTTGTGATATAAAAAAATGAAACCACAATAAATCATTTCAAAACTTTTCCCACCTTTAATGTGCCCTATAACCTCTACAATTCTATTGAAAAACAAATCCATTAGGGGAAAAAATAAAAAAATAAAAAACATGCAATACACATAAGTGTGGACACCCTGAAACTAATACTTTGTTGAAGCATCTTTTGATTTAATTACATCATTCAGTCTTCTTGGGTAGGAGTCTATCAGCATGGCTCATCTTGACTTGGCAATATCTGCCCACTCTTCCTTGCAAAAGCGCTCTAAATCTGCCAGATTGTGAGAGCATCTCTTGTGTACAGCCCTCTTCAGGTCACCCCACAGATTTTCTATTGGATTTAGGTCTGGGTTCTGGCTGGGCCATTCCAAAACTTTAATTTTCTTCTGGTGAAGCCATTCTTTTGCTGCTCTGGATGTATGCTTGGGGTCATTGTCGTATTGAAAGGTATAATTCCTCTTCATCTTCAGCTTTCTAGCAGAACTGTTCATAATTCCCTCCACCTTGACTAAAGCCCCAGTTCCAGCTGAAGAAAAGCAACCCCAAACCATGATACTGCCACCACCATGCTTCACCGTGGGGATGGTGTTCTTTTGGTGATGCAAAGTGTTGTTTTTGTGCCAAATGTACCTTTTGGAATTGTGGTCAAAAGTTCAACCTTGGTCTCATCAGACCATAACACATTTTCCCACATGCTTTTGGGAGACTCGATGTATAGTTTTGCAAATTTTAGCCTGGCCTGGATGTTTTTCTGTGTAAGAAAAGGCTTCCATCTTGCAACCCTACCCCATAGTCCAGACATATGGAGAATACGGGAGATTGTTGTCACACGTAGTACACAGCTAGTTCTTGCCAGAAATTCCTGCAGCTTCTTCAGTGCTGCTGTAGGTCTCTTGGCAGCCTCCCTGACCAGTTTTCATCTTGCCTTTTCATGAATTTTGGAGGGATGCCCAGCTATTTACAACGTCACTGTTGTCCCATATTTTCTCCACTTTTTGATGACTGTCTTCACTGTGTTCCATGGTATATCCAATGCTGTGGAAATTTGTTTGTACCCTTCTCCTGACTGATAACATTCAACAATGAGATCCCTTTGATGCTTTGTAAGCTGTCTGTGAACCATGGCTTTTGCTGTAGCAGTCAACTGAGTAAATGTCAGGAAAATTCTACAAGGACAGCTGAACTTTATTTGGGGTTAATCATAGTCTCTTTAATTGATGGCAAGTGTGTACCCAAGAAGACTGAATGCTGTAATTAAATCAAAAGGTGCTTCAACAAACTATTAGTGTAAGGGTGTGCACACACAACAAAGTATTAGTTTAAGGGTGTGCACACTTATGCATCCAGCATAATGTATGTTTTATATTTTTTTTCCCTGACATATTTGTTTGTTTTTCAATTGAATTGTACAGGTTATATGTCACATTAAAAGTGGGGAAAATTCTGAAATTGTTGTGTTTGCATTTTTACCTTAAATGAAGACAAAACACTTCTTCCTCTCTTTCAGTGGTATTTATTACACACGTGTGGGAGCCTACTGGAAAGTACCAGGGAGACTCCCCAAACAAAGGAATGCATAAGCTTATATGCTGGTGATATTGCTGACAGTACAAAAATATAAACTAGACCAATTAAAATAATACAAAATATAATTAACCAGTCAGTGGTTTACCCATAGGCTTGAAGCAGTTCACATTACTACATCTCTAGGCAGAGAAAGAAAATCGGATACACTTCCATATAAGGCACATTTCCTGCCATCAGACAGGCTCTTGTTTTTCAGTACTTTTCCACTATTCACAGTTTACTTAATAGTTCATTGTACAGAGTTCAGATCAGTACATACAGGTTCTCACATACTCAATCTCTTTTGAAAACATGTTTTGACCATTCATATTCTACAATTCCCCGTTTGATGCTGTGTAAGCATCACCATTTAGTCTATCATACATTTGCCCTAAGTCTAACATAACCATGTTGCTAGTTCCTTCAACATTGTCACATATTTTTATTTCATCATCCATAACTGTAGGCTTATAAAACTTTGGCACCTTTTTAGTAGTCTTGAAAGACATTAATTTCAAAATCAATGCTTTGATTAAAAACACAAGAAGAAAAGCAATAAGAGCTAATACTGCGATTAATAGGATTAACTTTAAAAGTCCACCTCCCCAACCTGAGAACAGGTTAGTTAGCCATGCCCACTTTGAGTTATCGGCCTCCTTGGCCTTAGAGAGTTCGGAGACTCTCTGAATGAGCTCGAGATGACTTTCAATTTTGTGCTGATTGTCAGGAATAAACTTACAGCACTCCTCCTGGATTAAAGCGCAAGTACTGCCTTTTGCCACTAGGGTGAAATCGAGAGCCATATGGTTTTGGAAAACTACAGCTCTCATGGCAGTCAGTTCATCAGTCACTAGTTCTAAGGCAGAAAATGTGGCATTGCTTAATACTTCAAACAATTTAGACAGTTTTCTCAGTTCCCAGATTGATTTTGCTGCTCCATATGCTGGGATTATACCAGCCCATGATATGACATCATCACCCAAGTCCATATGAGATAGTCCTTTGGTGCCAGCATGAGCTAAGTCATGATGATAAATCCATGATGCATCAATTTAGCCTAACAGATTGGTAGGCTTTTTAACCTCTCGCACATTCCGAATTTTCCCTTGGCATAAGGCAGATGTATGTCGGATGGCTGGGACTAGATAACCTAAGAAACAGCTACCAGACCAGTTCTCCGGTAGCTATTTATAGGCCCTTCTTCTGCATATAAAATAACAGTCTTGTACCAGGGTGGTAACATTTGAAGAATGGTCACTGCCCGTGGTTATGCCATGGAATATGGCAAGAAATACGATATTACGAAAACCAAATAATGAGGCATTTCTCAATATCAGCTGAATGGCATCAAATGAAACTCAACAGCCCAAGGCTAAGCATTTGCCTTCTGTATAATTGCTCTGGTATTAGAATGTCGTATTGCAGATACTTTGTCCCATTTTTTGAGTCCAGTGATGTTGACTTGAGTAATTCCGTCGGAAACACAGAGTGCCATTGTGACGGAGAGAAAGTTGTAATGCAATAGATTTACTGGATGTAATGTTAGCAGTGTTGTCAAGTAGACTAGTCCATGTATCAATGATATTTAGTGGAGCCACAGCCAATGACAATCTCTCATGTACGGAGGGAATAGAAGTGCAGATCCAGCAGTTAGAGACGTTGAATGTAGAAGCATAAATATATCTGATGGCTTGATAGATGTTGAAAGGTGGATGCCAAATGGCACATTTGGTGTGATGTGTCGATAGAGCAGGAAATAAAAATGTCCACAGCAAAAATAACAGTACAACAAGAATGACCACCAAAATGATTGTCCAGTATTTGTGTGGAAATGGTTGAGTCTGTGCAGTGTCAGAAGTTTGGAGTTTTCCAAAAGGGTAATTATTAGGCATTGTCAAGTACTGGAACAGTTCTACTGTGAGTACGTGTAGCAATGGGAGGAGAATCTGGAGTTGAAAAAGGTAAAGGCTGCTGATCTTCAGATGGCACAACTTTTTTGACGTGTGAAATGTGGATCCAAGTTGTAGATCCCTGCAGTCGCACAGCAGATGATGTAGTTAGGAGAACCAGGAAGGGCCCCTTCCAGCACTTCTGGAGTGCTGTTTTTCTAGAGAAGGATTTAACGTAGACCCAATCCCCTGGTTGCAAAGCGGATGCTAGAAAAGGATCAGAAAGATGTTGAGCAACTGCTACTTGTTGTGGTGAAACTGTAAGAAAGTAGAGATTTGCAATACAAAAGAACGTCATTATCAAATGCATCATATTCAGAAAAAGGTGGTGGTGGTGTCATGGGCATACGCAAAGGGCGACCCATGAGGATTTCATGTGGAGAAAGACCCTTAGTAGGATGCGGTTGTGACCGCATAGAAAGTAAAGCTAGTGGTAAGGCCTGTACCCAAGTTAGGCCTGTTTCTGAAGTGACTTTAGCAAGTCTGGATTTCAAAGTCTGGTTCATACGTTCAATAATACCTGATGCCTGTGGTCTATATGGACAATGAAATTTCATAGTAATGCCTAACATTGTACACAATGAATCAACTAACTTAGCAGTACAATGTGTCCCTTGGTCAGAATATATTTGACAAGGAACACCAAAATGAGGTATCAGTTCATAACACAACTTTTTCGCAACTGAAATAGCATCATTTTTAGTACATGGGTAGGCTTCTAACCATCCCGAAAAAATATCAACAATAGTCAAAATATATCTAAACCGAGCACAAGGTGGAAGTTCAATAAAGTCCCATTGTAAGGCACAAAATGGTCCCATTAGTTTAGGCACAGGTTGAGCGTGAGCCAGAGTGCCCTTTGAAATGTTATGCTGTAAACAAATGGAGCACATGCTCAAAAAATGTTGCACAGAAGCAGAAAGTCCTGGGGCAAACCAATCCTTCTGGATTTGTTTAATCGATGCTTGTACCCGACATGAGCTGGCAAATGGTACGCTTTTATACAAGAATTTAACATGGATGTGGGGCAAATTAATCTGCCATCCGGGTGCTGCCAAATTGAATCAGAGCGTTGAAAACAATTATGGGCCACCCATGTTTTTCTTTCTGATTCCGATGCTACAGTTTGTAAAGCTTTCAATACAGTAGTGTCAAAAGTAAGTGTTTGTAAAATAGGCTGCAAAACTTTTCCCTGAACAGTATTTGAAAGAGCAGCCTGCTTGGCAGCCCAGTCAGCTAAATTCGGCAAATAAAATTGCCAAAGATTCCAAAGACAACCACAAAGCATTCTATAATTATGTCAAGAATCTAAATGGCAATGCTCAGATCTGCTCTGAGCTAAAACAGAATGGCATTAAATATACTGATCCGAAGGATATTGCCAATATCCTGGCAGATCGATTCAGTGCCAACTTCACCCCACTCTCACCCCCTAAATGGCCCATCTCAATACCAGAAGATTGCCAAATTCCATTAATAACAGCCACACAGGTACAAAACGCACTCTCTAAAGCCAAGAATACAGCATCCCGGGCTGTGTACTACATGAACTACAATATGAACTGGCACCTCACCTAAGTGTCATGTTTAATCATAGCCTCACCTCAGGTTTGTGCCCACTGAGTGGCGAGAGCTACAGTTATCCCAATCCACAAGGGGGATCCACGTGGATCCCGAAAACTCGTCCCATCAGTCTGACAAGCCTTATCTGCAAGGCCATGGAGCGTATTATCATGGAACTTATAAACAAAGACATTGGCAACCTTCAAACACTGGACCCCACCCAGTTTGGGTTCGTGAAGGGCCGATCTTGTCTCCTGAACCTGATTGACTTCGTTGAATCAGTCTCCAGAGCCATGGACAAGGGTAAGGTGGTCCACACAGCCTATCTAGACCTTGTCAAGGCCTTTGACACCACCCCCCACTCTGGAATCATAGATAAACTTACTAAGTTGGGAATAAATCCCTATGTCACCCAATGGGTTGCTAAATGGCTTACTGATAGAACCCACACTGTAAAAGTAGCCGACTCCAAATCCAACTCCAGACAAGTGACAAGTGGAGTACCTCAGGGTTCAGTCCTGGGGCCGCTCTTGTTTGGCATCTACTTCTCTGAAGTACAGGTCAACACTAAGGGACTCTGGCTAACAAAGTTTGCAGATGACTGCAAACTGGGAATCCCAAATGATGTGGATACTCTACAAAAGGGCCTTACAGAAACAGATGCTTGGTGCCAGAGCCATGGGCTCAAGCTCAATGCCAAGAAATGTATTGTTATCCCTTTGGGAAAAACATGTATCCATGAATTACCATATAGGTGGCAGTACACTAAACACAGAAAGTGTGATAAGAGACTTAGGGACACAGGTGGATAGTGGTCTCACCTTCGATAACCACATCGCCACAACAGTCAGGAAATCCTTCTATGTGGCACACCTCATCACGAAGGGCTTTTCATCCAGAAAAAGGAGGTCATTGTCCCACTGTACTCATCCCTCATTAGACCCATTATAGAATACAATGCCCCATTTGGTATGTACCTCTCAAGACATCTGCAACAACTGGAAAGGCCTCAGAAATACCTCACTAAAAGAATCACAGGCCTAAAGCAGATGCCCCACGCTGATCGCCTTAAAAACTCCAGCTATACGTCTACTCAGAGGTGATCTCTGCTTAACATACAAGGCCATGTCAAACCCAGAGCTGTTGGACATGCTACACTTAAGAAATCCCAATCCCTCAGAGCTACACGCTCAGGGATCTAAACCTTGTCATCACAATAAACAAAACATGTTGGAGGGATAGGTTCCTGACCCAGAGACTCCCCAGACTCTGGAATAGATTGCCCATACATGTCAAGCAGAGTGCCTCTTTGGACCTCTTCAAGAGGAACCTTGACGATTGGATGGGAGAAAGTCACCCAGGGGATCAATTAAGCCCTCTACCTAGACAGGGGTCCAGGAAAGTAAATAATGTGGGAAGAAATAGCCAGGGAATTGTTATGGCTAGGCTTGTATAGGCCCTAGGGCTGATAGCCTAGTACCAACCTATGAACCTATTATTTCCTTTAGCTACTAGGGAGTCGTTAGACTGGTGAGCTGCACACTTGACAACAGCAATTTTGGAAGGTAATAATAAGTCCTGCATGAGGTGACCAATATACAAGTAATTTTTTACTGATGACCCAGAGGATGCCAAAAACCTCCTTTCCATCCATAAGGTACCAAAATCATGAACATCACCATGGGCATAATGTGAGTCAGTATAAATAGTAATAGATTTGTCTTTGGCCATTTTACATGCATGCGAAAGTGCCACTAATTCCACGGCTTGTGCGGATGTGCCAGGCGGTAATTGTCCAGCTTGCAAAGCCTGAGATGGCAAGCAGACTGACCATGCATCTTGATGTTCACCAAAATTATTTCGTAAACCGGATCCAGCCACAAAAAGTACTAAATCAGGATTAAGCAAAGGAACATCTTGCAAATCTAATCTAGGAGACAGAACTACAAGCATGCAGTCATGTGGTTCACCCTCGTCACTAGTTGGAATTAATGAAGCAGGGTTTAGTGGTGGGCAACGTGTAATTGAAATAGCGGGATTACTTAATAAACTTCTCATATTTAGTGAGCATTAGAAAGATATTGAGTCTTTGTTTTTAAAAGTAATGCTTGTACCGCATGAGGTACCGCTAATATAGTGTCATGCCCTAATGTCAATGGTGCTGCCATATCTATCAAAACAACAGTGGCTGCTACTGCATGTAAACAGGATGGGTAGCCAGAAGCAACAGGGTCTAACTGAGTACTGTAATATACTATATGTCGATAGCCTCCTGTGCACACTTGTGCCAGCAGGCCCAAGGCAGTTTTATTTCTTTTGCAACAGAAGAATACAAAGAGTTTAGGGTAATCTGGGAGTCCCAGGGCAGGTGGGTTAATCAATGCCATTTTAATAGCTTGAAAGGTAGTTTCATGTTCAGGAGACCAAGGCAGAGGGTCTGTGACCTCCTTTTTTAAAAGCTGTAACAGAGGGGCCAAAATTTCTGAAAAATTGGGCACCCACTGTCTACAATAACCTGCTAGGCTGAGGAATCCCCTGAGTTGTCTCTGAGTTACAGGGCAGGGAGCAGTCTGAATGGAGGTGATTCTGCTTGGAAGTATTTGACGTGAACCTGTGGAAATGATATGTCCCAGGTAGTGTACGTTTTCTTGAGCAAACTGCAATTTATATTTATTTACCTTAAAACCTCGTTCGGCTAAAAATCTTAAAACTAGAAGTGAGGTCTGTATACAAGACTGAGTATCTTGTGAAGCAAGAAGAATATCATCTACATACTGCACTAATACTGAACGTGGTGGTAATTGTAAATCTTGCAGTTGTCTATGCATCTCTCTGGAAAACAAGGTTGGAGATTCTACATACCCTTGAGGTAGTCTGGTCCAAGTGTACTGTTGGCCCTTATAAGTGAATGCAAACAAATACTGACTATCTGCATGTACCGGGATAGAGAAGAAAGCTGATGAAATATCTATAACTGTAAAACAATGTGCTGTAGGTGGGATACAGCTCAAAATCGTAGCTGGGTTTGGTACGATTGGGAAAACAGGCAAGACAGCTTTATTGACTTCTCGCAAGTCTTGCACAAATCTGTAAGCTTGTTTAGCAGGTTTCTTTACTATTACATGGGCTTGTTGTAGGTACTACAATTCCTTGTTGCACTAGGGCAGAAATGACGGGGGCAATACCAGATGTGGCCTCTACCGTCAAAGGGTACTGTGGTACCCGAGGTAACTTTGCTCTAGGTTTTAATGTTATTTTAACAGGAGTGGCTGAAATTAGAAATCCAACATCATTATCATGAGTGGTCCATAGATGAGAGGGTAATGAGGTTAAATGCTTATTCTTATGAAGGTCAGACTGCATACACATTGTTTGCAGAGTGATGTTTTCATCTAAAGTAGCCAAAATACTATCTTGTTTGTCTGAAGGTACTTGTAAATATACTCCTTCAGCAGTACAGAAGATAGTTGCACCCATCTTACAGAGCAAATCTCTTCCCAATAAATGTAAAGGTGTTGAGGGTCCTACTAAAAATGCACAATTGTCTTGCAAAAGTCCCAAAGTCACTGGGACTGGGATGGTTTCAGAATTTTCAATAGGAATTCTAGAGACACCTACCACTCTGGTTACATTATTGGAGAGGGGGACATTTATTGCTGCTTCACCGGCTAACATAGATTTGGATGCTCCAGTATCAATCAAGAAGGGGTACGATTTGTTTTTGACAAGTAACATACCATGTGGTCCATCTTAATCCACAGGCATGAAAGGGCACAACTGCTGTTGTCCTTGCTCAGGGAACCTTCATTGTGATGACTGCCGATTGGATGGAGTCCAATTAGAATTCTACTGAGGTGACGTATCAGTGGGTGGAGCAGGGTGCTCAGCCAGATACGGACATTAATTTCGCCAGTGGCCTACTTGGCTGCAATTAAAACACTCTGTTTGATTTTGAGGTGTGGCTGATTGATCTCCCTACCAGTTTTGTCCATTATGGTTTCCAGCCCCTTGGCATCCACCTCTCCCTCTTCCTCGTCCACGTCCTCCCCATACATGCAGCCCAAAGGCAGTGCACATCTGAATCTGCACCTTAACCAATTTCTCTTGCAAGTCCTTTTTTTCCTCTGCTAAGTGGTCGGAGAGGTATTGCACTTGTGTAACTAATTTGTGCAATCCAAGACTAGGCCAGTTTAAACACACTTCTTTTAGCTTGTCTTGTACTTGTGGGTGTAACCCATCTACGAAAGCAGCCGACAATCCACTTTGTGCCAGCCCTTCGGTGGGTTTGGGGTACCAAGAATAAGCCTCAAAGGCTTCAGTGAGACAATTTAAATACTCGTCCATGGGTTTTGTCTTCTTTTTGAAGTACTGACTTGATTTTGGACCAGTTGGGTGTGGGTGGAACTATTATTGTGATAGCATCTACTAAATGCTGTCTAACCGCTTTGAACCCATTATCTCCATGTGAGTCATGTTTCAGAATCAGAGTAGGGACATTGGCATGGTCCCAAATCCATTTCATCAGATCAGCTGGTATGGTGTACTAAAGAACTGCCTTAACTTCTTCTATCGTAGGATTTTGTAAACAAATATGTCCTGCCAGCACACGCTGGAATTTAGCTGGATTAGTACGAATGGGTGATAACGATTTAGTAATGGCTTGAAAATTAACTGCCGACCACGCCCTAAGTACTATAATGGTCGGTGGTTCCTGTGCACTTCTAGCATGAGCCAGGTTAGGTACCTCCCTCAAAGGTAACAATCTGTCATCATCTGACGACTCCGACCCTGAATCTGGATTCAATTTATCTGGTCCATAAAACCCGTCCCCACTGTCAATTATAGCAGGAAACTGACCAAAAAGCCTTCGTCGGTGTAAATGTCATTTTCCTTTACCTTTATAGTAGGGTTTAGCTTTAAAATACATTACAGCCTTTGCTTCTTTATGAGTCTTACTACAAGGTTTTAGTCCCTTTTTTCTATCGCTTGTGTCTGGATCTGAGTCACTAGAGTGACTATCCACTGCTCGTTCTCTTTCTTTAGGGGTGGGGTCTTTAGTGGTGAAATCTGGCTGTTATGCTTCCGCTCCTTGTTGAGTGAGGGGGGGTTGATACTGCGGGGGTGCAACTGGTGGTGCAGTTGGTGGTGGGGGGAGCTAAGCATTATCGTCTTCCGATGATTCAGTTATCTGTAATTTAGCTAATTCCTTCACAGGATAAAGCCCCTTAAAGGGTGGGTCCTTCAAACATTTACCATTTACTATATCTAAGTTACTACCAGTTTGTTGTAATTCTTTCAGTTGCTCTTTTAATTTCTGATGATTATCCTTTAAACTACAAATAACCAAATCCGTTTCTCTTTCTTTCACCTCTGTCATCCAATCATTAAATGCTGCCCAGCACAATCATGGTATTCTTCTCCCTTTTATTCTTAATTTCCCTTGGAGATTTAGCAAAATATTTTTATTAAAACTACCATTTTCTGGAAAGGTGAGTTTACCATCGTCCTCAGTGAGGGCAACCCACTGACTTATAAACATACAACTGTCCCGGGACACACGAAAAAACATATAACAAGCTGGTGTACCTCTTTCTGGCTCTTTTATGGTTCCCACACTCGCTCCCATTTTCACACGATAAGTTATTCTGTATTTTACAGAGGTAGCTGTGACATTCTGTAAACGTTGTTTTCCCCACTCTTGTATCTCCTTTCACTCTTATGTCACCAGTATTTCATTTTATCCGACTCTCATACTGCACAATCAATAGCAAAGAGAAAAGAAAAACAATACATGCCACTTATCTCAAATAACTGAATGAGAGGAATTATTACATTTCTATAAAATTATCAATACCAAATTTGTAAAGAAGATAAGTACAGGAAATGAAAGAAACACTGCCAGGGCAGAAAATTCTGTCATGGGCCCTTTTACTAGCAGAACTTCATTCAATCCCCAACTACCACAGCCATTGTCAATTCAGATCCGAGTAAACGGCACCAGTTGTTGTGTTTGCATTTTTACCTTGAATGAAGACAAAACACTTCTTCCTCTCTTTCAGTGGTATTTATTACACACATGTGGGAGCCTACTGGAAAGTACCAGGGAGACTCTCCGAACAAAGGAATGCATACACTTATATGCTGGTGATATTGCTGACAGTACAGAAATATAAACTAGACCAATTAAAATAATACAAAAGACAATTAACCAATCAATGGTTTACCCGTAGGCTTGAAGCAGTTCACATTATTACATCTCTAGGCAGAGAAAAAAAATCGGATACACTTCCATATAAGGCACATTTCCTGCCATCAGACAAGCTCTTGTTTTTCAGTACTTTTCCACTATTCACAGTTTACTTAATAGTTCATAGTACAGAGTTCAGATAATACATACAGGTTCTCACATACTCAATCTCCTTTGAACACATGCTTTGACCATTCATATTCTACAAAATTATTTATTGTGGTCTCATTTTTTAATATCACAAAAACCTGGCATTTTAACAGGGGTGTGTAAACTTTTTATATTCACTTTATACATATTTATATATATATATATATATATATATATATATATATATATATATATATA
>NC_056726.1:744890684-744959687 GCF_019279795.1 Protopterus annectens
TTGTGTTAAAAACAGTTTAAATTCGCCTGTGTATAAGCTTCACATTTGCGAGTTGCTGTGTACCACGCAACAGGGTTTTTCAGTGCCCTGTATAGATGCAAAGGCCTAGAAACATGAGTTTTCTCTAGAGACCTTCCAGTAGAACCCCAAACTTCCCTGATCAGCAAAGGGCAACTCAATTTAGCTCTAAGCAGAGTTCTCACACATCATCCACAACCTACTATACACCCACTACGATTGCTACTCCAAGTCAAGTAAGCACACTAATTAAGCCCACTCCATTCACAAATGCCACATTCAGAAAAATCCTGCCACAATGCACGGGCAGTTTCCCATCATTTCTCATGCCATCTTGATTGATATGGGCATCTTGAGGCAATGTATCAATTGCTTCATGTATATTGACAACTATTTACTCCTAAAGCAAACTAACACCGTATGTGAGAGATGCAACTACACTGTGGAACTGGAGTCAATTCTCTCATGTAAAAACAAACTAAACATCAAACAAGTTGTTAGCACACACACTTCACCTCACACACAACCCACATACGTGGCGGTACTTAATAAAAGCCTACCAAAAAAACAGACACCTCCCAAATACACACCATCCACACTCACCACTAAGCAAAAAGAAACCACTACACATGTCAATGCACACCTGTGTTTCAACAAATAAGCCCATAAGGCAAAACACATAAAATATCTTGGTCATAGATGACTCTTTAGTGAGACACACAGATGTCCCCCTCACCAGGCTAGACAAGGAGAAGGTCACGGCCAGCTGCATCTCAGGTGCCAGGTTCCAATAAAACATGCATGCACTGAAGTCACTCAACAACAAGTACTGCTATGACTCTGTCATAGTCCATGTCGGCGTGGATGACTTGAGACATACCTCTCTAGACTATATGAAGAGAGACATGACTGAACTCTCTTATTATGTGTCCCAGGCAGGTATGTTCCTAGCGCTAAGAGGTAACCTTCCCCCACCCAGGATGATGCCACAATATACAGAAAAAATGATTGACTTCAACATTTGGCTTAGCTGCTGGTCTCAATAAAGGGGGATTCGGTATCTGTCAACTTGAGAATATATGGTAGACAGACCTCGTTGCTTTCCTACAGATGGTTTACAGCTGTTCCTCCTATGTTTTCAGATACTGGTAAAGACCATTGCCTCACCCATAGTGCTTTTTTTAGGTAATGTCAAAACAACAAATTTTCCAGCATAACAAAATGTAATTGAGACAAACTCAGGGTCATGCTACTTAATGCTAGGAGTTTAAACACAAAACTACACTCCCTGGAAGCACTCCTCACCTTGGAGGATGCTGATATATGTGCAGTTATCAAGACATGGATTAGGACTGCTGAGAGCACCCCATCCATGCAAAGTTACAATGCCTTCCACACTTTCAGACCTCAAAATGAGCGTGAAGGAACCAAAGGTGAAGATGTGTCTATCTTCATTAAAACCAAATGCAGTTCAAGACTGGTCAAACAGCATGACTCTCTTGAACTGCTCCATGTCCAATTAACTACTGAGAAAGTACCGTACCACATCATTGCTAGCTATAAATCCCCCACCCTGAATCAGGAGAAGCACACTGTCTACCTTGATTTACTGGAATCCCTCACCATATAGCCCAACACCTTGTTCATGGGAGATTTCAACTATCCATCCATAGACTGAGAGACATACATGAGGAAAAACATACTTGCCCAGAGATTCTTGGACTTTGTTAACACAAATACTCTGGAACAAATAGTATGATCCACACTAGGAGGTCTAATGTTCTGGACATAGTATAGTACTCACCAACATGGGGGGGGGTCTATACTTCCCCATGCGTGATGCCCTCCCTGGTTAGGTCAGACGAAAATCAGTCTCGTTTGAAGTAACTACTGAAACTGACATCCTCACAGAAACAAAAATTATATAATAAAACTTTACCAAAGCTAATTATAGCCTACTATGTGGTGGTATAAAAAGCTTCATACCACCGACAATCGCAGACCTCAATGATCACAATGTACAAACACTTAAGCGAATTCATACACTTTGCTGTACCTGACCAGATCAAAACCAGGTCTTCCCATAAAAACAAGCCACCATGGTGGACTTCAAGAATAAAGTGGTTATATAATAATAAGAAGAAACTTTTCTCCAAAAGCAAGAGGGATATTACTCTGCAGAGGAAGAGTTCCCTCCTAAGGCTAAACAGGTAAACCAGAAATCTTGTAGTCTTCTAAAGCAAATTACAAAAGTAAAATTGTATCCCTAGCCAAGGATAAACATAAGGCATTCTTTAACTATATCTAAAGTCTAAAAGGAAATGTCCAGCTACATGCCAAACTTGTTTTAGATGGAATCACTCATAGTACACTGGAAGATCTCAGCAACCTGCTAGCTGACAGAATAAGTGCAAACTTCACCTCCATCCCCTCTTACCATATCCCAAAGCATACCTGACACCAGCCTTCTGCCTAGTATCTGTAGAGAACAGGTCATCTCTATGCTTGCCAAGGCCAAAAACACAGCCTCAATGGAAATAGATAATATCCCAAGCTGTTTACTAAACACTCTAAAACAAGACCTAGCAGGCCCACATGGTGTTATCTTTAATCATAGTTTGAGAACTGGCTATGTTCTTGCAGAATGGAGAACAGCAACAGTAATTCCCCTGCACAAAGGGGGCCATCAACTGATCCTGGGAACTACAGACCCATACATCTAACCAGCCTCATCTGCAAGGCCATGGAAATAATTTTCATGGACGTTATCTACAAGGACATAGGCAAAATCCAAATGCTGGACCTAACCCAGTTTGGCTTTGTTAAGGGTAGATCATTTTTATTGAACCTGGTAGACTTCTTTGAGAATGCCACCAAAGCGATCAACAAAGGTAAGACAGTGCACAGAGACTATATTAGCCTTGCCAAGGGTGTTGACACATTCCTCCCTTCTGGCATCATTGAGAAACTTTCCCAGCTGGGGATTAACCCTTACATTATTAGATATGTAGCCATTTGGCTCACTGACGCAACACAATCTGTCAAAATTGGTGACTCCACCTCCACCAATAGACCCATCACCAGTGGAGTACCACAGGGGTCTGTGCTGGGCCCCTTACAGTTTGGCTTCTGTTTCTCAGAAGTCCAGGCCAAAGTAGATGGCCTGTGGCTCAACACGTCCACTGATGATTGCAAACTGGGAGTAATCACTGATTCCCCCAACAATATTAACATATTACAAGAAGGGCTAATACAAATGAATAATTGGTACCAAAGTAATGCTGAAAACTAAATGCAAAGAAATGCATTATTATTCTGTTTGGCAAAACAGAATTCCCTGAAAATTACAATATGACAACACTCCCCTTAGTTCCAACTCAGTGGTGCAAGACTTAGGAACAGAGATTGATAGCAATCTGAACTTCAACCACCAAGTTCCCACAGTGGTAAGGAAAGCCTTCTACACAGCACACTCCATAAGCAAGGGCATAGCATTCAGGTCACGGGATGTAATAACTCCACTCATACTTGACCCTCATCAGACCACTAATAGAGTATAATGCACCCTTTTGCATGTACCTCACCAGACATGTGCAGCAGCTGGAAAGACATTAGAGGTTTCTAAATAAGACAAGACAGGGACTCCAAACCACAATCTCTGTGGACAGGCTGATTACTTTGGTTCTTATAGGCTACTGAGAGGTGACTTGTGCCTGGACTATAGGGCAATCTGCAACTCTGCCCTAATGGAAACTCTACACATTTGCAAGTCAAATGGCACAAGAGTCACTCCCTCTAGGAATCTCAGTCTAGTCTGTGACATTAACAGAACATGCTGGAAAGACAGGTGTGTCTACTAGAGACTGACACTTCTCTGGAATGGACTTCCTATTTACATTAAACTCTAAGTTCTCACTGATCCTATTCAAACACAGCCTAGATAATTGGATGTGAGGCCACAAATTTGCCCTTGGGTTGGCACCTATGTCCATCATGGACAGGGGTAGCCAGTGTTGATCACAGACATGCTCTGTTCATAAATTTGTTCTTCAAACTACCCAAAAAGAACAAATGGGGATACTTGGGATTAACATGGCTAGGTCTGTAAAGGGTCTAGGGCCACTAGCCTAGTAACCTCCTATGAACCTATAAATCAGTATAGGAACAGTGGTAACCTGGTGTCAGCTGTGTTTCTACACTTCTCAAAAGTTTTTCACACTGTTTCACACCAACATTTACTCATTGAACTCTCTTGTATAGGTCTGTCTCGGTCTTCCTTAAATGTCTCCTTAGTTATCTTTCTTGAACGCAACAAACAGTCAAAAGGCAATGTCATGTCTCTTTCTCTCTTACAGTTAAGATAGGTGTCCCTTAGGGCACTGTTCTCTGACCCCATCTCTTTAATATTTTACCCAGTATTTTATCCATCTTACCAAATATGGGTTGCTTTTTAAAGCATTTAGCTTTTGTATGATATTACTATGGGGAATGGTGTCAGAATCCTTAGCCAAGTCAAGATACACTCTGTGCTCTACATGGCATTTACAGCATCCATAAGCATTTCTAAGAAATTTACCATTTTAAAAAGACAGGTTCTACTCTTCACAATATAGCACTGTTGGGCTTCAAGTCTAAAGAGATTCATGATATCACAGGTTCTGAGATCAGTTATAATACATTCCATTGTTCTGCAGATGAGACTTGTAAAGCTGATAGGTTTGCAATTAACCAGGTCAGTTGTAAGGCCACTCTTATGGAGGGGCATGGCCACTGCTCATGCTACTCATCAGGAACAAAACTAGTAAGGTAAATTTCAGTTAAACAGTTTGAGAAGTTTATCTACGAGAGCATGTTTAACTCTTTTAATTAAGCGACAAGGTATATTGTCAGGTCCCATGGAAGAAGTATTTTTGGTCTCAGATAGCATTTTCTGTGGATTCTGCCGTGGCACGACGGTAGCGTTGTTACCTCACAGCAAGAGGTTCTCCCGTTCGATTCTCGGCTGGGCTTGGGAGTGCCTTCTGTGTGGAGTCTGCATGTCCTCCCCGTGGTTGGGTAGTGTTCAAAAGGCATGCGTGCGTAAATGGGCGCGCCTTCGTTGAAGGTTGGACGTCGAGCTGGCACCTCAGCTTTTCGTAAAAATCTACTGCCAATCATTAGCGGACCAGAGTTCCGCTGTGGCAACCCCTTACCGGGAAAAGCTGAAAGACAAACAACAAGATAGCATTTTCTGTAAAGGTTTTTTTAGAAACAATTGGTGGACTAAGGGATTCAGATATTGGCTGCTTTGAGTACAAGTTTCAGATGTGAAGTTGTCACTAATTTTGTTTGCCAGGATATTGTCAATGTCAGCTGAGTCAGAATAAGAGGCCTTATTATGAATACATCTGAGTAATGTATTTTTTTTTCTAACATAGGTAAAGAAGGATTTATAATTATATTTGACTTCAGAGGTCAGACTATGTTGAATGCCACCTTTAGTGGACCTGGTAATGGTCTTATATAAACTAGCCCAAAGGTAAATTTAATCTGCCACTGGCCAAATCCATTTTCTTTGAATGTGGGATTCAATGCCATTTCGATGAATATGAGTTTCAAAGGCAGACAAATGCTAAGACTGTTTTCATTGTGAAACTGTATTGTTTTGTTTAGCAAATACCTATCAGTCTTTATGCTATAAAATTTGAATTAAAAGTTTTAAATTAATTCCAAGTATCTGTAATCATTGTAGAAGTAAAGAAGAAAATAGTATCACACTGACAGGTTTGAACAGTGTTTATGGTAACTGGGGAGAAATAACCAAGTAATGGGATACTGAAATGGCTGTCAGGAGGGGGGGGTTAATCCATTACCTTGTCTAGGGTCCCATCTGACCAATATCCAACTCTCCTTGTGATATTATCTTTGAGTTGATGTTTTTGGAAAGTTGTTGTTTTTCTTTCGGCTTTTCCCGGTTAGGGGCCGCCACAGCGGAACTCCGGTCTGCTAATGATTGGCAGTCGATTTTCATGGTGCTTAGGTGCCAGCCCAATGCCCAACCTTCAACGAAGGTATGCTCATTCACGCATGTCTTTCGAATGCCACTCGACTATGGCGAGGACATGCAACTCCACACAGAAGGCGCTCCAGCCGAGAATCGAACAGGAGAACCTCTTGCTGTGAGGCGACAACACTACCGCTGCACCACCGCGGCAATAATTAAAGTTGTTTCTTTTGCTGTATAATTACTTATGATGGTGGACCACTGTGGTAGTTTGTATTTGAATTTACCATGATTCTTGGTTCTGGTAGGGACTGCTAGCTCTAGGCATTTTTCTAAATGGGTGTAAAAGTGAAGCTTCCTGCTGTATTCATGTCTGAAGTGGTCCAGTCATAAGTGAATTTTGATATTTTCTCACATGGTAGGTTGATGTTGGCATGTTTGTATTCCTGGTGCAGTGGTGCAGCAGTTTGCTTTGTCACCTAACAGCAAGAGGCTCTCCAGTTCAATTCTCAGCAGGAGCACCTTCTGTGCAGAATCTGCATGTCCTCCATGCATTTGTGTTGGTTTCCTCTGGGTGCTCTGGTTTCTTTCCACATTACAAAGATGTGTTTGAAATGTTTCTCCCAGGGCCTCTGCTGAAAATTGGCTTGTTCCAAGTCAGACTTTCCTGGTAAACAAATGTTAAATAAATAAATAAATAAATGTAATGCAATGGGGTTTTCTGAAGGAGCTTTGATGATTTTAAAGGATAAATTCACAAATGTATGGCCAGACTTTACTGGGAAAGAAGATGCCACTGGACTAGTGCAAGAGGCAGCCATATTTGTACGAATCAGGTCAAAAATGCTATGCCCTCTAGTAGGCTTATTTCCTAGCTGCTCTATGACACTTTTGTTAATTAAAACTAAGAATTTTGGAGAATATTCTACCTTGTAGGTATAGGTGTCCCAGTTTATTGAAGGATAGCTAAAGGCATCCAAAATAAGTTTTTTTTTTTGCTAAAAGGGAGGATAATAACACTGAAGTACCTTACATGTTCATAAGGGGGCAAAAAGGTATTCTGTAACAAGCTATACGTTGATAATTAATCATAAAAAGTGTGAGCTAATAGGAGGAAGGACACTGAACAAATCTGGATCTGTAATATATAACATTAAGTATCCTGTTTTTTGCTTATTTTTATGAGTTATTTATAGCACTTTTATTGTATGCTGAATACTTTTCTGGCTAGTTTCACTGTGTGTGAGGTATTGACTGGATATTGTCTACATTTATTAAGCATCTGTTTGGGTATTTTGTTCTGATTTCCTGCCAAGGAGTGTATCATACCTTATTTGCACTTGCTCTAGTCTCCTTGCTCCTTTATCTGTTATAAATTTTCCTTTAAAGGCTCACTGCTGCTCTTCTGCTGTGATAGACATTTCTGCATTTTTTTCTACCTAAGGAGTGTGGGTATTTGTACGATTGTCCATATTCAGCCTTGTGTTTTGGGCCTAGTTGTTGTGGAGGCTGTGTGTCCGAGCACATGTTCAAGGCCATCTTAGTTTAGCCAAAGCCATACTGCATTTCACTGAGAGGGGATTGTTTATGGTCATTGGCTGATTGGGGTTACCTGGACTACGGCTTGGAGTAAGCACCTCATTGGTTCTTTCATGCTTTTTTTTAAAGTTGTTTCAGGTTTCAACTTTCTGTTACCTAAGAAGTTAACTTGTGAGTGTTTCTGCCATTTCTCACTGAGCTAGATCGGAGGAAGGGCACAGAACAAACTCGGATCTGTAATATATAACATTAAGTATCCTGTTTTTTGCTTATTTTTATGAGTTATTTATAGCACTTTTATTGTCTGCTGCATACTTTTCTAGCTAGTTTCACTGTGTGTGAGGTATTAACTGGATATTGTCAATATTTATTAAGCATCTGTTTGGGTTTTTTTGTTCTGATTTCCTGCCAAGGAGTGTATTGTACAACTTATTTGCAGTTAAAAGCTTGCTCTAGAGTCTCCTTGCTCCTTTATCTGTTTAAAATTTTCCTTTAAAGGCTCACTGCTGCTCTTCTGCTGTGATAGACATTTCTGCATTTTTTATACCTAAGGAGTGTGGGTATTTGTACGATTGTCCATATTCAGCCTTGTGTTTTGGGCCTAGTTGTTGTGGAGGCTGTGTGTCTGAGCACATGTTCAAGGCCATCTTAGTTTAGCCAAAGCCATACTGCATTTCAGTGAGAGGGGATTGTTTATGGTCATTGGCTAATTGGGGTTACCTGGACTACGGCTTGGAGTAAGCACCTCATTGGTTCTTTCGAGCTTTTTTTTTAAGTTGGTTCAGGTTTCAACTTTCTGTTACCTAAGAAGTTAACTTGTGAGTGTTTCTGCCATTTCACACTGATCTAATCAGATGAAAGGCACTGAGCAAACTCGGATCTGTAATATATAACAATAAATATCCTGTTGTTTGCTTCTTTTTACGAGTTATTTATAGCACTTTTACTGTCTGCTGCATACTTTTCTGGCTAGTTTCACTGTGTGTGAGGTATTAACTAGATATTGTCTACATTTATTAAGCATCTGTTTGACTTTTTGGCTATGATTTCCTGCCAAGGAGTGTATCATATAACCTGCTTGCAGTTAAAAGCGTTCCCTAGAGTCTCCTAGCTCTTTTATCTGTTTAAAATTTTCCTTTAAAGGCTCACTGCTGCTCTTCTGCTGTGATTGACATTTCTGCAGTTTTTTTCTACCTAAGTAGTGTGGGTATTTGTAGCATTGTCCATATTCAGGCTTGTGTTTTGGGCCTAGTTGTTGTGGAGGCTGTGTGTCCGAGCACATGTTCAAGGCCATCTTAGTTTAGCCAAAGCTATACTGCATTTCAGTGAGAGGGGATTGTTAATGGTCATTGGCTGATGGGGGTTACCTGGACTATGGCTTGGAGTAAGAACCTCATTGGTTCTTTTGAGCTTTTTATTAAAGTTGTTTCAGGTTTTAACTTTCTGTTACCTAAGAAGTTAACTTGTGAGTGTTTCTACCATTTCACTCTGAGCTAATCAGAGGAAGGGCATAGAGCAAACTCAGATCTGTAATATATAACATTAAGTATCCTGTTTTTTGCTTATTTTTTCAAGTTATTTATAGCACTTTTATTGTCTGCTGCATACTTTTCTAGCAAGTTTCACTGTGTGTGAGGTATTAACTGGATATTGCCAATATTTGTTAAGCATCTGTTTGGGTTTTTTGTTCTGATTTCTTGCCAAGGAGTGTATCATATAACTTGTTTGCAGTTAAAAGCTTTCTCTAAAGTCTCCTTGCTCCATTGTCTGTTTAAAATTTCCTTTAAAGGCTCACTGCTGCTCTTCTGCTGTGATAGATATTTCTGCAGTTTTTTCTACCTAAGTAGTGTGGGTATTTGTAGCATTGTCCATATTCAGGCTTGTGTTTTGGGCCTAGTTGTTGTGGAGGCTGTGTGTCCAAGCACATGTTCAAGGCCATCTTAGTTTAGCCAAAGCCATACTGCATTTCAGTGAGAGGGGATTGTTTATGGTTATTGGTTATTGGGGTACCTGGACTATGGCTTGGAGTAAGCACCTCATTGGTTCTTCTGAGCTTTTTTTTAAAGTTGTTTCAGGTTTCAACTTTCTGTTACCTAAGAAGTTAACTTGTGAGTGTTTCTGCCATTTCACACTGAGCTAATCAGGGGAAGGGCACTGAGCAAACTTGGATCTGTAATATATAACATTAAGTATCCTGTTTTTTGCTTATTTTTACTAGTTATTTATAGGACTTTTATTGTCTGCTGCGCACTTTTCTGGCTAGTTCACTGTGTATGAGGTATTAACTGGATATTGTTTACATTTATTAGGCATCTGTTTTGTATTTTTCTTCTGATTTCCTGCCAAGGAGTGTATCATGTAACTTGTTTGCAGTTATAAGCTTTCTCTAGAGTCTCTTTGCTTCTTTATCTGTTTAAAAATTTCCTTTAAAGGCTCACTGCTGCTCTTCTGCTGTGATAGACATCTCTGCAGTTTTTTTCTACCTAAGTAGTGCGGGTATTTGTAGCATTGTCCATTTTCAGGCTTGTGTTTTGGGCCTAGTTGTTGCGTAGGCTGTGTGTTTGAGCACATGTTCAAGGCCATCATAGTTTAGCCAAAGCCATACTACATTTCAGTGAGAGGGAATTGTTTATGGTCATTGGCTGATTGGGGTTACCTGGACTACTGCTTGGAGTAAGCACCTCATTGGTTCTTTCGAGCTTTTTTTTTAAAGTTTTTTCAGGTTTCAACTTTCTGTTACCTAAGAAGTTAACTTGTGAGTGTTTCTGCCATTTCACACTGAGCTAATTGAAGGAAGGGCACTGAGCAAACTTAAATCTTTAAGATATAATATTAAGTATCATGTTTTTTGCTTATTTGTACGAGTTATTTAAAGCACTTTTATTGTCTGCTGCATATTTTCTAGCTAGTTTCTCTGCGTGTGAGGTATTAACTGGATACTGTCTACATTTATTTAACATCTTTTGGGTTTTTTTGTTCTGATTTCTTGCCAAGGAGTGTATCATATTGTTTCCCACCCTCCCTCCCTATTGGTATCATGTTCTTATACTTGGTGGCTTTGCAGTTGTCCACCCCTACTGTAAATTTGATCTGGGACACTCCTTCCAGTCTAGTGTCATTACCACATTCTACCTAATCCAGGTAGAACTATTGAGAAGGCCAACCCACTTAGTTTCTGCTCCTCCTTTCCCCTTTCCTCTTTACAAAAAAAATTCTCAGCTTGTTTCCTGCTTTTCCTGTAAGTCGTCTAGTTCAGACACAGATTTGCTCTATCCAGGACTATTTTTAAGCTTCTGAGCCCCCAAGTATTTCTGTGTTGGAGTGAAGCCTTCTGGCTTATTTTTGTTTCTTAGAACTAGTCATTTTTTTAGTTTCAGCACTCACATCTGTTTCTTTGAGCTCATCACTTGTTCAGAACTTATTGTAAGCACTAAATATGCTACAAATTACTACAGCACTCAACTTTCCTCGTTTGTCTTGAGGAAAACAGTTTTTAGTACTTAATAATAAATAAACACCTATCCAGGCATGTCTAAGGGTCAGCTCACAGTTATTTTCTCCTGTCTACCTGATGAATCTGGGCATCTTGGTGCAATGCAGCAATTGCCTCATGTACACAGACAACCCTCTCCTCCTACCCAACACTACAACCTGTGAGAAATGCACTTATATAGCCGAACTGGAAGCAAAACTCTCTTCACCCAAGACTGGACTAGACAGTCAAGAGGAGAAGGTAAACAATTGCACCACATCACACTCATTACATAGTCCGTCAAAACCTACGCCACCAAAACACATACATAGAAACACAAAAACACACCTACACTTGCGGTGGCTCTCAATAAAAATCTACTGAAGCAACAGGGACCTCCAAAGCAGAAACGCAAGCAACCTCCAACTCCCAACACAACCCAAATGACACATAGCGCACAAACTCAGTGTGCCACTCAACCACAGTCCATAAGGCATAACAACGTACTCAACACTCTAGTCACAGGCAACTATATAGTCAGACACACTGATGTTCCACTCACCAGGGTAAACAAATAAGAAAGTTACTGTTAACTGCCTGTCAGGTTCCAGGATCTGCCACATAACACATGCACTTAGGTCACTGAACAAGTACAAATATGACTCTGTCATTGTCCATGTTGGTGTGAATGACCTGAGATGTACCTCCATGGATTACATGAAAAGAGACATGGAGGAGCTGTCCGATCTTGTAGCCCAGGCAGGTATGACCCTAGCCCTGAGTAGCATCTTGCTATCACCCAGAATGATACCACAGTACAAGGACAAAATGATTGACTTCAACAATTGGCTATGCTTCTGGTGTCATTCTAGGGGGATCCAGTATCTGTCGGCAAGGGATGACATGATTGACAAACCACGATGCTTTGCCAGAGATGGCCTGCACCTCTCACACTTGGGATTTCAGATACTGGCTAAGGCTCTTGCCAGCCCTATAGTGCCTTTTTTAGACAAGGTTCAAATGAGAAATTCACCACCATAACAGGTACAAGCAAGCAAAATCTGAGGGTAATGCTACTCAATGCTAGAAGTCTAAACCTCAAAATGCACTCACTCGGGGCACTCCTTAAAATGGAGAACATTGACATCTGTGCAGTGACAGAGACCTGGTTCAAGGCTCCAGAGTGCACCCCTGCATTACCAGGCTATAATTCATACCACACCTTTCTGCCACCTAACCTGATCTGAAACAATAAAGGCAGAGGCGTGTCCATATTCATTAAGGATATCCACACCTCCAGGCTAGTTGCTCAGCATAATGCATCTGAGATTATCCAAGTGCAACTAACTCTGGGCAAGTTTGCTGGTAATTACCCCACAAAATAAATGAAGTCAACGTGTTGTTAAAAGCAGTGGCAGTCTTAATTCACATTTCACGTCTTTTCAGACACCATAGGCGATACGTATTTGTTGAAGATTAAATGCAAACACAAAAGTTCCAGTCTATTCAGACCATGAAAAACACGTGAAGTATTCACTAAACTGTAAAACACGTAAAGACAATACGTATTTGTTGAAGGTTAAATGCAAACACAAAAGTTCCAGTCTATTCAGACCATGAAAAGCACGTAAAGTATTCACTAAACTGTAAAACACGTAAAGGCACAAAGTTCCCGTCTGTTCAGACCAAAAAATGCAGAAATCAAATGGATAGGTTCCACAATATACGATATAACCAGTCAAATGGAATAAAAACCAGTCAGATGAAATAAAAACTCTGGTTTATTGGATCCATGGTAAGCGCTTTCGCAATAAGCTTTTTCAAACCTTTAACATCATATTACATCACTTCCTTTAAATACTATTACATTAATTGAATCTACTTATAATTTGTTCAATTAAATCATTAAAAACAGAATGCCGTAGAGCCTTAATATTTTATTCAAAGAATATATATATATAAAAACATAACTTAATCATAAACAATAAAAAACTTTTGAATATTTCAGTATTTGCTTATAAATAAAAATCAACTGATTAAAACCATGGAATCCTTCCCTTGTATAAATAAAAAAATATATACTAATTATTTAAAATTCAATAAATCATACATATATACATAGTGTATATGTATATAGATATACAGGGAACCCAGTCCATACAAAACCTAATCAGATCCTATATCTTCTATTTTTATGAGCTAATCAAATCCCATGTCTTCTATTTTTAAGTATGGGTTTTAGGGGCACTCTATCGTTCAATCCCGGGGGGATGTGTGCCCTCAGCTTGATAATCCACTGGGCTTCTACGGACTCCGTTATATTTCTAATGTCACCCCCCCACTGGATAATTCTAGTACTTGTAAGACTGAAAAGGTAAATATATGTTCAACATTAGTTTCCATTACGTGTTTAGGTAACGCATTTACCTCAGATTTAATGCGTATTTGGTACAAATGTTCACGAATACGTTGTTTTAACAAGTGATTCGTTTTACCAATATAAAACGAATTGCAAAGTGAGCACCTGGCCAAATATACTAAATGTTTGCTTTCACAATTTGCGTTTACCTTAATGGTAAAACTATCACCTGTCGTTGGATGCATAAACATAGGTGTATCAAGTATATATTGGCAATAATTACATTTATTACATGGCCTAGAACCCAGGTTCTCATGCGTAGCACTATGATCTCCCGGTGCTGAACAACAGAGCATTCTGTACAAGTTGTTTTTATTTTTGTAAGCAAAGTTAGGATATTCTCCAATGTGTTTGGATACTTCAGGGTCCAGTTTTAATATTTCCCAATACTTAATAACTATCTCTTTTACTGAATTTATGTCCTGTGTATAATGGACCGAAAATCTAACTATATCTTTTTTAACATCTAAAATATCATTACCTTTTGATTTATATTCCTTTAAGCCAGCCTCAGAGAAAATAGGAATGGCTCTAGTAGATCTCAAATCTCTAACTTCATTAATTGTGCCCTCTATTTCCCTTGGCTTATAGTTTTTTTCACTAAATTTTGTTTCCATGTCCCTTAATCCTTCCTCAAATAGTTCTTCGTCTGGTGTTAACCTGGATATACGCATGCCTTGACCCTTTACTACATTTCTAAAGATGTGTGGAGGGTGCATGCTCTCTCTATTTAACAGATTATTCTTATAACAGGACTTCCTATGCACTCCGGTATTATATCCTCCATCTGGAAGGCGCCAGATATTAATATCTAAAAAAGATATTTCTTTATCAGAAAATGTCATGGTAAATTTAAGAAAGGAGGTTAAGGCATTAATTTCTTTCTCAAAGGTATCCAATTCTGCTGTGTTACCTTGCCACAGAAAGAAAAGATCATCTACAAAACGCTTATAAAAGACTACGTGCTTCTTAAAACTCTCCAATTTGAATAATTTTTCTTCTTCCCAACTAGCCATTACAAGGTTGGCGTAGCTATTGGCAGAGGAAGTGCCCATAGCTACGTCATTCTTTTGCATGTAGACAATGTCCTTGAACAGAAACAATTACTTTCCAGAACTATTTCTAGCAAGGTGCAGATAAATTCAATTCTAGTTGATGGCATACTAGAATAAGACCCCAAATAGGTTTGTAAAAATTGTAAGCCCTTATCATTAGGGATATTAGTGAACAAAGATTTAACATCCATCGTTACCATAAGTATAATATCTTGGTCACAATAAGTTCTACTGGCTTCATAAAAACCAACCAGGAACATCCTGGAGTCTTTTAAAATAGTTCTATGGTTAGCTACCTGAGGTTTTAACATTTTTTCCACATAGAAGGAGATGTTTTCAGTGACCCAACCATGACCCGATACAATGGGTCTAAGTGGTGGTTTTATTGGGTCTTTATGTATTTTAGTTATTCCTTTTATAATAGGGATAATAGGTTCTTCTATTAAGAGGTAACAGTATAAATCATGATTCATTACTCCTAACTTATACATATCTTCTAGATTGGTATATACTGCATTAATAACTCTCAATAATTCCTGTTCTGATATAATTTTATAAAAACTGGAGTCACTAAGCACCTCTGGGCAAGACTGAAATCCAAATTATAGCTTTCTACAGATCCTCTACCATGCCCCAGGATTCCCACTCCTCATTTCTTGATACACTGGAAAATATTAGGGTACAACCTAAAACCCTAATAATGGGTTATTTCAACTACCCCACCATTAAATGGGAAACTACTCATGTACCAACTCTTGTGCTCAACGTTTTCTGGGATTCATAAATTCCAATGCTTTGGATCAACTTATCTACAACCCCCCCCCCCCCAGGGGCAGCAATATCCTAGACCTGGTCTTTACCAACATGGGCAACTAGTGTCCCACAACAGAGGTCAATTCCTCGTTGGTCAGATCCGACCACAAGTTAATCACCCTAGACATCCACATCCCACCCTCACCCCCCCCCCCCAATTAGGGAAACCACCTTAAAAAATTTCTCCAAAGCAAACTTCAAGACATCCATGCTGACGGACAATAGAGGTATGACTGCTGAATCCTATACAAATGCACTTTATAAGCACTTACACGAGTGCATGGATCATGCAATCCCTAACAGAACCAAGATGCTATCCTCCAAAAAAAGGAAGCTGATCTGGTGGTCCCCTGCCATAAACAAACTCTACAACAGAAGAAAGAAACTGCTGCAAAAAAGAGTAAAATCCCATGATTGGAGGAACTACATGGTCAGACTCAGTAAGAAGCTGAGATCCCTCTTAAAATCCTCCAAAGCTAGTTACGAAAAGAAAATCACCACTGATTCTAAAGACAACCACAAAGCATTCTATAGCTATCTCAAGAATCTCAATGGCAACACTCAGACCTGCTCTGAGTTATAGCACAGTTTCACAAAATATACAGAACTAACTGATATTGCCAACACCCTGACAGATAGGTTCACTTCTAAACTTACCCCCTCTCATCCCCTAAAGGGCTTATCTCTATACCAGAAGAATGCAAAGATCCTGTAATCACGGCTGCACAGGTAAAAAACACATTCTCCAAAGCCAAGAACACAACATCCATGGGACCTGACAACATCCCAGAGTGCGTTCTACATGAACTACAGAAAATGAAATGGCACCCCACCTAAGTACCATGTTCAATTATAGCCTCACCTCAGGCTTTGTGCCAACTGAATGACACACAGCAACATTTATCCCACTCCACAAAGGGGGAGCCACCACAGTCCTCGGGAACTATTGCCCCATTAGCCTGATGAGCCTGGTCTGCAAGGCTATGGAACGTATCATCATGGA
This sequence comes from Protopterus annectens, assembly GCF_019279795.1. Lineage (NCBI taxonomy): Eukaryota > Metazoa > Chordata > Ceratodontiformes > Protopteridae > Protopterus > Protopterus annectens. The sequence continues at coordinate 744,906,987 of NC_056726.1, forward strand.
ACTTATAAACAATGACACTGGTAATCTCCAAACTCTGGACCCTACCAAATTCTGGATTGTAAAAGGCAGATCATGTCTCCTAAACCTGATAGACTTCTTTGAAGTGGTCACCAAAGCAGTAGATGAAGGCAAGGTGGTTCACACATCCTATCTAAATCTCGCCAAGGCTTTTGACACCATCCCCCACTCTGGAATTATAGACAAACTCACTAAACTAGGTATAAATCTCTATGTCACAAGATGGGTTGCCAACTGGCTCACTGACAGAACCCACACTGTGAAAGTAGCAGACTCCAAATCCATCTTGAGAACAGTGACAAGTAGAGTACCACGCAGTTCAGTCTTGGGTCCTCTCCTGTTTGGTATCTACTTCTCTGAAGTATAGGCTAACACAGAAGGTCTTTGGCTAACAAAGTTCACAGATGACAGCAAACAAGGAGCCATAATCAAAACTCCTAATGATGTGGACATCCTACAAAAAGGCCTCACTGAGACAGATGCCTGGTGTCAAAGCCATGACCTCATGCTCAATGCCAAAAAGTGCATGGTCATCCCTTTTGGTAAAAACTCTGTACCCATGAACTACCACATAGGTGGCAGTCTACTTAACTCCAAAAGTTTGATAAGAGACCTTGGGACACAGGTGGACAGTAGCCTCTCCTTTGATAATCACATCGCCACAGTAGTCAGGAAATCCTTCTAAGTGGCACACCTCATCACAAAAGGTTTCTCATCCAGGAAAAAAGAGATCATTGTTCCCCTCTATTCGTCACTCATTAGATCCATTATAGAGTACAATGCCCCTTTAGGTATGTACCTCACAAGACATCTACAGCAACCAGAAAGGCCGCAGAAATACCTCACAAAGAAGATTACCAGCCTCAAACAGATGCCCTACGCAGACCATCTCAAAAAACTCCAGCTTTACTCCATTGCATATCGCCTCCTCAGAGGCGATCTCTGCCTAACATACAAAGCTATGTCAAACCCAGAGCTGTTGGACATGCTCCACCTAAAGAAATCCTAATCCCTCTGAGCTACACGCTCTAGGGACCTAAACCTTGTCACCACAATAAACAGAACATGCTGGAGGGATAGATTCCTGTCCCAGAGACTTCCCATACACTGGAACAAACTACCTATCTATATCAAACAAAGGTCCTCATTAGCACTCTTCAAGAAAAATCTAGATGATTGGATGGGAGATAAGAAATTCACCCCAGGGATCACTTCTGTGGCTCTGCTTGACAGGGGCACAGGAAAATAATTTTCTTGGGTGGTGAAAGCCAGGGTACCTTTTTGGCTAGGCTTATATAGGCCCCAGGGACAATAGCCTAGTACCTAACTATGAACCTATGATCCTGAGTTCAATGGGTTCAGGTTGTGAGTCCCAAGGATCTAACTGGAGGTAACATTTTCACTGAGAAATATTGACAGGGCCTGAAGGAATGAAAAGCACAAAAATCTGGTAGACAGTAAGTGCTATTTTTGCATTTAAACCTCAATATAGTAACTACGTAGACATGGATGTTTTCCATATGGTATGAAGTCACTTCATTTCATGGCATAGCTGATAAGAAGGTTTGCTGATGCAGAGTGTCCTCTTCTGTTCAGGTTAGGAGATAGCAAAGTATTTCAAAATGTGAGAGAATATTTAGTGATCTCATGGCAGGCCAAGATCTCCTCTAAGAGATTAATAAGAAACAGGAAGGCAGGAAAACAGGAAAGCAGAGAGGAAATACATTTGCTGTAGACTTTGTTAATAAGATAAGCCCATCAATTTTCTTGGTCAGATATCTTTATGCATTCTCCAATGGTATCAAATTGTAGGTTACAGTATAGGGTGTAGAATTCTATAACTGATCTAATATGAATTGTGTGTACGGAAACAATTATCTATTTGGTCCAACTTTTGACAGCCTAGAGGTTCAGGTGAACCACTCCATCTACCTTGCAGGTGGTGAGACTATATTAGTATCAGCTGAGAGGTCTTTGTCTAGAAAAAACAGTGGAGTCTTTTACTATTCTATTAATTTTAGCTGTCAGAATGAATAATATATAAAGCTGGTGGAGGTGGTGTCAAATACGAGAATGCTGTACGTTCTGACATTGAGGGTCATTTGTTCTGTACCATTCATATATAATGTTATGTGATTTGAAAGAAGGTGTAGATAGAAATAAGGAAAATAAATGTGATGTCAACATGGTAGGTGTGCTTAGGACAAAGTAGATATGGGGAAAATGGGATGTGTGATGTATGGTGCTGAAATGTGTAGAATAGAGATTCAGGATCCTAGGCTGCAAAACACTTTTCTGCATTAGATTTGGTCGGGGACAAATGCCTAGACTGTCATTTAGCTGTAGAGACACATGGCTGATACAAATCCCTTGTGAGCAAAGAGAAGCATGCAGTGCCATACCTACAGCTTCACTAACTAAATGCACATGGGGAAAAACCATCCATGACCCCACAAGGCACTAAGTATGCAATATGGCAGCCATCAGCAGCAGGCTGTCCAGTGGGCAAGTCAGTAGCAGTACAAATACAGTTCAAAATGGGCAGTGCCTTTATTATTGGTGTTTCTGGGCAACTACTTTCTTTACAATGTCTGAGAAACATTACCTAAAACACATACTGGAACATAAGTGTGACTACAGTACATTGTAAGAAGTCCAACATGCAATAGCACATTTCTACATGTTGTTACACAGCATGTGCTATACACTAAGTACAGCACACCTTACTTCCCTTGCCACATGGACTTCTTTATTGAAGCTGTGGGTATGGTACTTTGTGCTTCTCTTTGCACACAGGAAATTTACAGCAAAGCTATATCTCTGCAACTGATTATCACTTTATCATTGTGTCCCCCAACCAAATGTAGAATAGGGAAATGTCTTAGCAGCTTAGAGGCTGAATACATAGAATATTTATAATAAATAAGACAATTTTAAGTTTAAAGTCAAAGCAAATGGTATAAGAGATGTCACAGCTGCAGTTTACAGCACAGTATATGAGTTGTATTTTTTTTAGATTCATAAATTTGTAGTTTGATGGGTATTTTAAAGTTCCAATATGCAGAAGATATAGGTGGTACCAGTTAAAGGATAATTGGAGATTTTGGACTTGTAAATTTAGAGAGGAAGAGGAGTTTTGGAGTGCAACATGGAGTATATCAGGGGAGATTCCTTAAATACTGGGTATTTAATTTATGGTTTCTAGTGAACAGACAATATTTAAAATTATTATGGAGATTCTGCTCATCGGGTGGCTGTGGTAGTGTAGTGGTTAGCATTGCCACCTCACAGCAAGAGGTTCTCTGGTTCAATTCTTGGCTGGGGTGCCTTCTGTGCAGAGTCTGCATGCCCTCCTTGTGGTTGTGTGGGTTTCATCTGGGTGCTGTGGTTTCCTGCTGCATCCCAAAGATGTGCTGCAGATAGATTGGGCACTCTAAATTAGCCCTAGGAGTGTGCCTTCTGTGAAAGGTTGGGTGCAGGGCTGGCAACTTGACAAAGTAAAATTCCACTGCCAATTGTTCCTCTGTGGTGACCCCTAACATGAAAGAAGAAGCTGGGGATTCTGATCATTTAAGGCTGTTAAAACTGTATATTGAAGTGTGTTGTTAGGGAATTTAATTTCAAAGCAAATATAAACATTTTATGATAGGTACATTAAAGTACATTTAAGAGATGATCTAAAGTGTTTGGGAGAATATATATCTGTAAAAAAAGTTTCAATAACAAGACTGGAGAAACTAATATATATCTTCAATTGTTTATTAAAACATTTTTCTCTCTGTCACTCTCTTATATATATATATATATATATATATATATATATATATATATATATATATATATTTAGGGAACCTTTTCAAATGTATACTACACCGACATTCAAGAGATCGATGTCATAACATGTATTCACAAATAATGTCACATTCTGTGCATGCTCCATGGATTACCCTGGCACATATGAAATCAATGAGAAGTATTTTTGCAAGGGGGCAAGTGCCCCTGCACACCACACCCCCTACTAATTAGATACACTAAATCCAAGACTGTACAATCCCTGGGGAAAAGGGATATTCCCCTACCTGGGGAATGTCAATCTCGCACACCTGCCAACCATTTGTCTGCGTCAACAAAAGCAAAAAAGAATGTCTTAACCAAGAAAAACTATTTTATTTACAAAGGTTAATGTCTGTGTGACAGCGTGTTATAACACTTCATTCAAACTAAAAAAATAGTCATTCAAACTTCATTAAATAAACACATAAGTCAAATGTTTAAAAACAACCTATCCTATCAATGTATAAAAATGTTCACATACATCCACAACACTTCACATAATAAACTGTCCCCCAGAGTTAATAACATCCATGCAGGAACAGTGTAGCTCCTACATGGATGTTACCTTGTCCGTGTATGTGGATCACCCTGGGTAGTGGCCCATGCATATTAATGAAGGCACATTACTGAGGGAGAGCCAGGGGAAGGTGGTATTGAATACATGTAGGGAGTGTGTCACTAACTGTGGCCGTAGATGTGTAACACACTCCCTGCACTTAGCACCTGAAGTAATAAATTCAGTCTTATAATATTTTTTTAAGTTTGTGCAGCTGCTTAGCAGTGCTTGCTACCACTTGGCTGAGACTAGCTGGTTTGCGCACTGCTAAGCATTGCCAGTTTAAGCACTGGTCAGCTCAGCTAAGCTGTTTGCATGATTCTAAGTGATGCTTCACATTTTTAAAAATAGCCTAATGGTGTGTAAGGGCGGGACAACAGGCTATATTAAGCTCACTAGGTGGGAATACAACATATTCTGTTGGAGTATGAACTGTGCAGGAACTATGGCAGGTGTGGGAGAGGGTGCATGCTTTTGGGTGCAGTGGTGGGGTATTCTGGAGTCCAGGGTCATGGTTGGACTCCTAGTGAAAGACAATCAACACCGGCTGCTGCAGGGCCAGTTCCAGGGATCAGAGTACAAGGTGGAGGCCTGGGACTGGCTAGCACACAATCTCACCAGTGCTACAGATATTCTCCTCACAGGTGACCAGGTCCATCATCACTATGACAATCTGAAGTGTCGGAAGTGGAGACTTCTGGACTCCTAGTTCCAGGATGCTTGGGATGGGAATGCCCCACATGTTTGTAAGTACTGTTAGCAGTGTTTTATTAATATCTAATCTGAATGTGTGATAGACAGGTATGCATAATGGTGTGCTTCTCTCCCTCCAGCTGCAGCGGATAGAGCTTGCAACCTATAGGCCCATGCAGGGTGCCTGGCCAGGTTGCGCCATGAGTGTGATGAGTACAGATTAATTTGCAATTTATAGTCAAATACACAAGATAGAGTAATTTATTCATTGCTAGTAGGTACATACAGTACAGATTTGTGCATTGTAATAAAAGTGGATGTAGGCCTGTACTGCAATAACTGAATACTGCCAACTATAGTGCAATAAAGATTAAAGTATTAAACCTGATAATGTTAATGAAATAAAGTTTGTACTGCAATACTTGTGGAATTACAGCTGTACTGCAACACCTGCATTATATCAACTGCTGTGCAATAAAGACTCGAAAATATACTAGTAACTGCATGAAGGTACCTCCAATAAAGCTGTGTTGTGCAATATGTGTGTAAGTAGGGCTGTTGTTCATGAAATCGAGTATGATATCTGCTCTGAAATAAAAACACAAAGAATACCACTAACTGACTCAAGGTTTACCTAAGAAAGAGTGTTATGCAAAACTGTAGATTTACAGCTTTACTACAAGATATATGCATTGTGACATTTGTTCTCCATTAACATCTGAAGCAATACCAGGAACACCCAAGGTATATTGTGTATATCAGGAATGTTTTGTGTTAGCCATTGCATTTCAGCTATATGTATTCCTGCTCCAAGGTAAGGTGCTGCACACAAGTATGAAACTGTAATAGCTGTAGACTGCAAATATACTATCTGCAACTGTATATGGGTCAGGTAGCCAACGCAATACTCCGATATGATTTGTGCACATCACAGATATTTCCACCCACTAAGAATTTAAAGTGTACACCTGCATTCTATGTATTAATGTACAGTTTACCCAGTAGCTCTGTCATGAATGAATCTCAGTCATGCGTGTTCAACTGTCACTTCAGTTTTGTATAAAACTGTAATATTATTACCAGGTCATATTTTGTTTCCAGGTGAGCATTAGGCAAATATCAGTCAGTCAATAGTCAGCAGTGGTTCAGTAGCTCAGTTTGTTACATGGTGTGTCTAATGTACATCTTGTCACATGCAGACCAGGGTTCAAATTCAGTGACAAGTACTAATAAATATTACTAAATCAGTTATGTATTGTTAACAGATGTTCGCCCACAGGAATTACAGATAAATGGGTGCAGTAGCCCTTATTATGGGTTAATAATTTGTGTGCTCAGATGTAACAGAGTGTTAGCCAGGGGCGGCTTGTACTGCAGGACTGCAGCCCCCCCTCCTGTAAAAAGAAAAATAATTGCTTCCCCCCACTGTAGAAAATGAAAATAAAAAAAATAAATAAATTCATATCTCGTAACTCACGCATGCGTGCTGAGTTCCTGACTGCTGTGTTAGGCAGTCCAGAACTCCACGCATGCGTGCTTACTTCTTGAACACCAGAGTGCTCAGTTAGGCAGTCCCGATAGGGAAGGAAGGGAACTCCTCCCTGCCAGCCCAGAAGTCTGTGCGGTGACGGCTCCAGCCTACTCCCATCGAATCCCAGAAACAGCCTGCGCAGGTGTGGACTTAGCTTGCAGAGTTATGGAGGTGACCGGGCAGGCTGCGAACTTAACTTGCAGAGTTAAGGAGGTGATCGGGCTATGGAGGACTTAATCAGGCAGGCCACAGAAGGAAGGTAGGGTGTGTGTGTGTGTGTGTTTGTGTGTGTGTGCGTGTGTGTGTGTGTGTGTGTGTGTGTGTGTGTGTGTGTGTGTGTGTATTCCCTACTCACCACCATTTGTAAAACATTTGCAGATTTTTTCCTCATATTTTTTCTGTTCTGTTCCTCATAAAATCTGTGGTTTCTGTAATTTTGCTATATAACACAGCCAGTAGTGCAGTGGTAGCATTGTTGCCTGACAGCTACAGGTTCCCTGGTTTGATTCTTGGCTGGGGTACCTTCTGTGTGGAGTCTGCATGTCCTCCCTGTGTTTGTGTGGGTTTGCTCTGCTGTCCTCAATGGATATTAGTTCCTTTTTTTTCGACTGTATTCCCCCATTATTGGCTTTGTTCAGGTTTTTTGTGCCAAGGTTGAAAGCTATGGTGATAACTGAATTCACTGAATATGTTTGGGGGCTGTATTCTCCCATTATTGGCTTTGTTTAGGTGTTTTGTGCTAAGATGTTGACAGCTATGGTGAAGACTGAATTCACTAAATGGTAGCCATTTAAGTTTCAGTCTTCCTTGCTTTCATAAAACAGATGATTTGGCATAGTGGTATGTTGCTCTGACTGTTTTGCACAGGGTCCTGGGTTCAATGCTTGACAGTGAAATGCATGGTGGTAACACAGCATTTTATTCTAACAACTTTTCAACATTATACAAGCAATGTTTAAAATGTGTCCCTGTTTTTTGGTCTTTTGCCCCCTCCCCCAATTTTTGTTTTTTCCAGATTTCTTGTGCTGCAAAGTTCAGAGATGCAGCTGAGTGTCAAGTAGATTTTACAAGAAGCTGTGAGCTGAAGGGGAACAAAAGTTTAGTGCTGCTTATACCAGGTCCACTTGTGTTGTTAATAGCACAATAGATAGTGTACTTGCATCTGATGCAGAAAGCTGTGGGTTCTACTCCCACAGTAGGTAGATGCATTGCTGATACTGTACTGTATTATAAAGGGGGCGGATGCTGCAGTCCTTTTTGGTGAAGATACCTAGTAACTATGAACCTGTTATCAGTTTGCCATCCATTCCCTATTGCAATATTACTAGCTTATTGTTTTTTTAATGCAACTTAGGCAATTTATTCCTCAAGGGCAACAGGCACTTTATTTGTAGATGAAACATTGAAATATAAAGTCGTTTGCTAGCAGCAACCTCTTCATTAGTTACAAATTTCTTTAATGTGGAATTATTTAGATGACTTTACTTCTTCAGAGATTGTGTATATTTACTGATATTGGTGGACTGTAGAAGTTTGAGTATACTTTTATGATATAAATGTTCTGAATTGGATAGTTTTGTCATTATTGGTGCATGCATTTTGTTTCATTGTTTACTGGAAAAAATTTCTGAATTGGGCAATTTTGTCATTATTGGTGCATGCATTTTGTTTCATTGTTTACTGGAAAAATGTTCAAAACAAATTTCAAACACCCTCTAACAACTGTACTATATTGTACAAGGAATATAATTTAATACAATCAGGAAGGTGTATCAAAGATCACGTTTATGTTTCGTGTGCAAGGGGCCTATGATTTGAAAACAGCTCAAAGTTAATCTTTATCTATCACTGGCAAAATGTATTTTCTTTGAATGTGGGTTTCAATGCTGTTTCAATGAATGTGAGTTTCAAAGGCAGAGAAGTTTTAATGCTGTCTGTTTTCATTGTGAGATTGCATTGCTTTATTTAGCAGATGTCTTAGTGTTTGTGCTGTAAAATGCAAAATAAAGCTTTCAAATTAAGTCCAAAGGACAGGATTACATTATTTTAAGAAGCTCATTACATTTGTTGGAGACTTGCAGTCATCTTTGCAGGCTTTACCTGTAAACCAAACAGAATGCCAATCTATCATGTGTGGTCCATTACTCGTACAGTAATCCTTTAAGCAATGTATCTTGAGCTTGTTTCTTGTTTGCTTTTCATTTTTTACTTTGATCATGTTTTCCCCATAAAACAAGTAAATAGTTGTCAGGCAGCAGGTCTTTTTTGGATAAGAAACATTTTTACAAGTGGGGGTGTCACAGAGATTGCTACTTTCAGCATGTTACTTGGTACTTTAATAAAGCTGAATATAAATTATAGTTAGAACTGCAGTGCAAGGAGAAGTGGTTTGAGTTGAGTGCTGCTTGTTTTTCTTATACTTGATTTTGGCTGGCATTCCAGTAATGTATTTAAAAAGTATTTTTTTTTATGCCTCACAACCTTTTTGTTTCCATCTAGCTATTAGGTAAGCTGTCATGCAGCCAATGCATTGAAATGTTATTTTCTTCTACACTTCATTTTGTCTTGATTGGACTCCCATAATGATGGTTTGGCACCCAGGGCAGCGTATTTAATAAAAGTTATGTTTTTTTGTGGTTTTGAGCATAGCTCCTCCCCTTTCTAGATGGTCACACCCCTTCCCATTGACCCCACATATGCACCTGTCTCCTGCAGCCCCACCTTTGATTTGAAGTCACCAGCCGCCACTGCCGTTAGCATTGATCAGGAATGTTTCAAGATGTCATAAAATAAAGGAACAAGTACAATACTAATAAAGGATAACACAATAAATAAAACGTGTAATCTTGGTATGGCTGTATGCCTGGTGTGTCTCTGAACATTTGTTAAAGGTCTAACCCCATGCTTGTCAAGGATGGCATGATAGCTGTTTACTCTCTGTACTATACATGATACATGTCTCTCAGGTTTCACTGTCATGGACTGTAATCACCGTTGCCTAATCCCTCTGACATAAATCTATCATCGACATGATTTTGTCAATAGCACAGTCACACTGCATCAGTCCACAGTACACTTTGGTTGTTATATAGGTCCACCTGACATGTAATTGTCCTCTGTAGTTGCGTACCTGTAGGAGTTACTTCTTGGCCCATACTGTCCCATGCAGATAGTTTGAGAGGTATGCACGTGCTACAGCAGTTATAGGACACTGTTATACATAAAGGAAGGACAGACCTGTAGAGTATATAACAGTCCTGTTGCAAAGTATATATAGCCTATACTGGTATTAATGGACTGCAGTTCTATCTTCCCCTCACCCCTTATCTTCATCATCATTTATTAATGTTATACATTGGTTATGGTTTACTATTAACATACAGTATGTCGTTCTCTAAACATTATGTCAGGCCTTGTGTTTTATTATTGTTATGTATTACAATGGTTGCATACTAAAATATCTTGTTGAATTACCTATATTGTTGGCCTTATGCCATAACTATTACTGACATGCCGTTACTATACTGATGGTTATCTTACTTATTGTTGTGTTCCATATACTATGCATTGTTATGTTACTGGGTTATTTGCAATGTTCTGGCATGCTGTTATAGCTAACTAAATGTTTTGCTCATTACTAACCTATACAGATTGAAATACCTGAATGCTGTAGCTCAACTGGGTAGGCCAGTTCCTGGCGATCGACCTACCCTACCTAAGCCAGCCATGGCACCGGATACCAGCACATATGGGACCCAAGGCGGTGGTTCCTCCTCCACTGGCCCTGCAATACCTACAGGTGGAACCACCTCAGGGGACGGGGCTCATCTGCCCAGGAGTGGGGGTGGATGGGGAGGGTTGACACATAGGATCAACTACTGGTGATGGTGCACAGGATAGGTCATCATAGGTATGAACAATGTCTGTGCTGGATTGGGAGCAGACTTGCCAACCTGGAGGGGCCTGGTGGCCCCAGACCCCAGCCTCCAGCACAGCCACCTTCGGGGCAGTAAAGGAGCAGTGTTGACTGTCCATGGGTGGGGAGCTCAGTCACACTATTGCCATCTGGGGGCACATGCATCTCTGATTCCACAACACCCTCCCCATCCAAGGTGTTTACCCCCTCATGTGTCACACACTGCCCCTGTATGCTGTCTTGTCTGTCTTGTCTGTTCACAAATGCAACCTCTCCTACCCAACCTACCTCCCCACAAATACCTATATCCCTTCCCCAACATTCCACTCTCTCCTTAAAAAAAAGGCTCCTGTTACACAAAAAATAATGCCCCATACTTAACTCTCTATTTTGAATGCGTGTCCACTGGACATAATTAATTATTACATTAATTAGTGAACACATTTATGTTGCCCTCACGCCTCTCCCTTGGGTGTGAGGCTCCAAATTCTGTAAAACCTGCACAGCTGTTGCTGTAGAAAAAATGGAAAGATATAGTCCTTTTCTACACCCTTCCTGCACAACCATACCTGCCTTTCAGTATGTTTTCCCCCTGCTTGCCCCCATTTCACCATTTTCCTATCACCCCCTTTTTCTTTTCTTTTTTTTTTTTTTTATTTTTAGCGTGGGTTTAAGTGGATCTAAGCGGTGTGCTACTCAAACCTGTACAAACCTGCTTAAAACTGCCTTAATCATCTTATGTGTTTCTCACATTGTTAGGTACATCTGCAAAATAGTCTCCCCTACCACATCTCAAACCAGGGCCCCTGCCAACTACAGCACCATACATTAACCCACTAGGCCACTCAGCTCTGCATTAAAGCAGCTGTTTACACCAACATATACTGATTGCCACTGACACACTCAAGTACATATAATGGGAAAAATGGGAGTGTACTTGTGACTGTGATGCAGACACTACACCAGTAGACAGCCAAATAAATAATGATGGATGAATGTGAGCCCTGGGATATCAAGTATCTCTGTCAGCTCTATAGACTGTTGCAGAATGTCCACATTTACCATTCTAGTTTTGGCAGTTTTCCCAAACACATATGTGTTTAGTAAAGTACTGACAAATCAAGAAAGATTGAGGTTAGAAAATCATGACAAACATTTGAGTGTCACACTTCATACCATTCACAAAACCCATGCTAATGCAAATCCTGTGTCACAGACTGTATGCATGCACATATATCTTGCAAATACACCTGCTGCAGCACTGACTCAGTAGTTTAGTCTGTTAAATGTATTGCACATGATACATTTTGCCACCCACAGTCCTGGGTTTGAATGCAGTGCGTTGCACTTCAATTACATTCTTGTGAATACAGCAAATAATGACTGAGTCATGTCATTTTAACCAAAACATGTTGCTTCCACTGAATTAACTACCACCCATGTTTGCAAGTCAAAGGCCTGTAGGTAGGGACACACTGCACATATTTGTATAGCCTACCTATATGCTACCTACTATTCTCTGATTGGCACTGTTACATAACAGATGAACCTTAAGCACATGCCTCGACATGACTGTTATGGGTACCCTCACCATGGCTCTACTATAATGACAGAGCTGACACTGCACCCTCAGTGACACATACACCTTGCTGTCCTCCAAAGTGTTCACACTCCCCACTATTTGTCCTAGATTGCAGCAGCAGCTGCAGCCTGCAACATATGCATCTGTATATTAAGCTATCCCCCTTGAACAAGGGATCCAGACAACACCCATAAATAAAGGGGGGAAAGGTCTAGCGACAAGGACATGTTTCACAGTTTGCCCCTACAAACATAGTGAGCTGATAGAATAGCAGCTACTGCAGCAGCATGCATATTCTGACAGGTATGACATCTGACACTCACATGTCTCTTCCTCCTTACTGACCTCAACCCATAATGTTTAACACTGAACTGCCAGATAATCACAATGTAATTTGACAATGGCCAAACATAGCATGTAAAACTGTGGACATATCTCATAAATCTCAAAAATGAACAGTAATTATACCTACCTCTTGCAATGCTGTAGTCTCCACATCTCACTAATGTCCATCTCAAAGACTAAGAAAGAGGCCAAGGCCTACATGAAGCCCTTAAATATTGTATTGTGGTGCCATGTCATTGGCTAATGAAGATGCAACCTAGCTGTGTTGGATGCAATTAGTAAGTCTGAGCCATGGATTGCTGCACAGGCAATTACTTGTTAATGAGCATGACCTACAAAAGTCAAGCAACTGCCTATGGGAAACAGCTCTGTAAGTTGCTTTACCAAGACAGACTATGAGTTAGCAAGCTGTTTTCAAGAGGATTTGTTCACATACTGATTACGTCACTGTACCCCATATGTCATACATGTTCACATATAATGGGATGCAGATGGGAGGATGCAGTTATGGGGAATGGGAATTACAACAGTAGATCTGCAGTACATGTCTGAGAGTGACATGTTGGTGATACTCTGCTGTCCAACATGCCTCTCAACTGTGCCAGCTGTGAATGAAATCACAGCTTTGGCCCTCTCACTCCCTCCTACAATGGTTGGCTCTTGTATAAAAGATACTGGATTGTGAGTTAGAAATATTGTCAGCACATAAGGGTGGACACAGCTTCCATATCACATGATGTACTTGCATTCAGCTCCTCTCAGTCTGTGAATGTCACACAGGAATAGTTCAGACATTATAAAGGTGTCCCTGACTCTCCCTCATGCAGTCTGGCTAGGTCACTGTTTTGTCCACATTCATATCTCACTGCTGGACAGCAATGGCTAACATACCTGGTGACCCTCTATGGCAGGAATGCTGGTCATAGCCATTATTAGTGGGGGGACACAGGCCCAACCTCAGTGACAGAGTGTACATAGTAGTCATACAAGAGTATGAATAGCATAACAGATATTACTCTAGCATAAGCTTTTTCTGGGGGTTCTGGCATGTGACAGCCAGATCTTCTACATGCTGACAACAATCAGCAATTATTGGCCAACCATTTGCCAGACATCTGCATGTTTGTGCCAACAGGGTCACATATATCAGGCACACGTACACATGCTGCAAACATCTGTGTACTGGACAAGTATGACGTCTACAGGGAAGATATACTATAGCAGGTTTGAATTGCTGTCTGCCATTGTGGCACACTGGTGTCAGTAGACTGTCCCCATATACATGTAATAGCACATACTTATGTATCTGACAGTGACTGTATGACATAGTAGTGTACTATGCCCATAGGGGACACACCACAGTAGATGGCATTGATGGGTATGTTGACATACAGCACACTCTGTCATGGCACACAAGGACATTGCTACTATGTTAGTGATAGCCACATACATAGTGTGTTGATAGACTGTGTGGTATGACGTAGGAGGTAGCAGTGGATAATGCAGGCCATTTTGGTTGTGCATGGTCTGTATATAGTGGATATTTATGTATCTGGTTCTGTGATGTGTTCCCCTCTTGATCGCTTTCAGGAAGGATGTATGAAAGGAGGCAGCCACCATTTTTAGATGCTGAAAACAATGTTATCCTGGATGGCTTCAGAATACATCATAACATTCTGCTGTCCAGGAGTCACCAGCATCATGAACAATGTGCAGCACTGTGGGCTGACCTTGTCACAGTAGTCAGCCAAATAAGGCTAAAGGACATAACCTACAAGCAGGTCAGACACTGGGCAACAGATATGGTCAATGCTGCATGACAAAGGGCTGCTTCTGGGGCCAGGGACTGTGCTGCCACTGGTGGAGAGCCTGCAGCAGAATGACCACTCTCAGCCACAGAGGATTTCTTGGCAAAAGGTTCATCCATTGGCTCCCAACCATCCATCACCCCATACACTGTGGAGGTGGGTGCCACAGCATCCACATCAGAGGAGCATCCAGGTAGGCTTTCTATGTTGTTCATTACTGTAATACTGTATCAGTCATTGTGACAGCCTATGGATACCAGTACACGGGTGTCAGGTCTATCTGTTTTGGGAGGGGGTGGGTTTGGTTTTAATGCATAGTTGTGCACACATACTCAGAATGTCAGTAGTGCAGGCAGTATCACTTTAGCTACTGTATATGTTGGTATATGCACATTTTACCCTGTAACAATGCCACATTTTATATTGCTCGCAATACCTCTCTCTCACATTTCCATAGGTACGTCAGGTGTGGCCAGAGTCCAAGGTCCTCTACCTGGTAAGTGTGATACTGTTGTCTTATGGCTCATATATACCCTAAAAATGTTAAGGACTGCCATTTTGACCTAGGCACAACTGCTTTGCTTGGCCAGAGTGCAATACTGTTCTATTCTTAACTGAAGTGCATTGAATGGGTAATCATATTTGTGTATTTGCAGGAGCAGTAACACATTTGCACTTATTGTTGAGAAGGTCTAAGCAGTCTGCTATATAGGAGGCCATTACTCACAGATGCCTGTTCACACACAATATGGAGATGGTACATACCTGAGGCAGTGATACTATAATTGGCATTGTATGCTCAAGACGGGTATATTGTGTTTTAGGAGTAGGTCCATCAGGTACACTGACATATTGCTTATTGCATAGGTGTATAGTACTGGCAACATTAACCGGACATAGCTGCAGTGCATGTTATAAGGGCCTGCTTTGTCCGTGTATGTTGTAGTCTGTTTGTGTGTTGTACATGGGATCACAAATAAGATGTATGTATAATGCAGTTGTGGCTTCTCAGCCATATATGTGTGTGTGTGTGTGTGTGTGTGTGTGTGTGTGTGTGTGTGTGTGTGTGTGTGTGTGTGTGTGTGTGTATTACCATATATAATAGTGCAGGTAGTGATGTATTTATTTTGTCTTCCTCCACACAAGTGAATGTAGGGGTTGGAGTCTGTCCCTGTCATAACTTGATGTCAGTGTCTCATTGGACTCTGATGATGGTGGCCATACTGAGGCACAGGTGGGGTTGTTGGTGGTTGAATCTGTCTCATGGGTTGACATACCACTTCCTCCTCCATTGTCTCCGCACACAGTCAGTATGCCCACACATATCCAGTCCAATGACGCCACAGATATTGGACAGCCAGAGTGTGGTGACATTGAACAGGAGAGTGTGGCAACAATGGCATCAGTGAGTTTAGACATTGGCCATAGCTCTTGAGCTGGTGAGGTCCCACACAGGAAGATTGATAGGGGTGTTTGAAGGAGGACTGCTGCCAATCCAACACCTATCACAGGTGTCACATCATGGGTCACTCGCTGCATGTTTTGGTCCATCATGGATGCACAGGCATCTTTCAAATGCAACACCAGATGGATACTCAGGATTATGGATGCAACACAGTCTGACATCCGTGACTCCCTCCACCACATTGGTGACACCATGGATCATTTCACTGATTTAGTGGACAGACGGTTGGATGAGAAATTGTCAGTCCTTGACCATATGTTGTCTGTGCTGGAGCATCTGGTTGGAGTCATACATCGGACCAATGGAGATAGGTCAGCAACACCATCTGCTGAAAGTCCACATGGCTGTGCACAATCACACTCCCGTTGTGGCAGTACCTCCAGCACTACAGAAGGGAGGGTTCTGTCCACACCATGACATGTCAGGCTATGGGCATGTGGTCCTGGGCTGTCCCATGAGGGACAAAAGCCCAGCAGACACCCGTCATCATCAGTTACTAGCATCGCATTTGACCCTGGGCATGGTAGTACCAGTGCCACTCCTGGCAAAGTCAGTTCCTGTGTTCGTGGCCAGAGATGGTGAACTGTTCACTCTGCCATGTACGTTCTACAGCTATCCAACATACACACGTATAGGGCTAGCACTGGACTTGAATGTGTACAGGCAGACACTCAAACATTGCTGTCACATGCAGGTCACCAACAGACACACACAGCACCTTTCCATGTCCCAGCAAGCCAGTACCCCCTTCCAGACTCACACACATGCTGTCAACTGTTTGGCACAGCCTAGGCCTCTAGCACCCCCCACACCACACCCTGTGCATGTGATGATACCTGTGCTACATCCCTGCCATCCATACCATTGATGCAGAGACATGTACATATGTGTCTGATGCACAGGGTGACTATAATACATTACATGTAGTTTTGTAATGTGGTGGTGTGGTGGTGTTATGCCACGACAGGTGTTGTATGTTGGCATGTGTCATGAGTACACATCGAGATTTGTGTATCTTTGTTGCATGATGTTAGATTGGCAGTAGTACTGCAGAATGACAGATGTCTCACAGAACTGTGTATGTTTCTGTTCCAGGGGTCTGAGTGACTAAGCTATGCAGACTTGTCAGCAACATAGCGACACAGAATGGCATGGCAGCACAGCAGACATATGACATCAGCAAGGTGCAGCTGTATATGTGTGTAGTTATCTAGTTGCATATCTGTAGAACAGTGTGTCAGGGAAAATGGGAGCAGTCAGCATGATCATGCAAGCATACCCTGTGACAAGGCCTGCTACCCTTGATATGTGTCACCTGGGTGTTCTGTACATGCAAATGTAGGTGAGGGCAGATAAGATTTATGCCTAGGTAGATGTGGGCTATTTAGGGCCTGCAGCTACTGACAGGGCATAAAATGCATGGACATTGCACCCCCAAATGTGTACTGTTGCATGGGAATATGCCTGTACACTCACATAGGTGTTTTTATTGAGAACACTAGGTACTTATTGCATGTGTCAGAGACCTTACCAGTTTTTAGATTGTCAGCCAATGCTGTTAAGCTGGATGACATCAGCAGGCCTTGTAAAGGAGGCCAATGTTGAGGCTGGCAGGTTGTCAAAGGGCCATAAAATGTATAACCACTGTATAGAGATAGGCATGTGTACACTGCTGCAAAGGGATATATTTACACACACACAAAGAGTTGCCTGTTGCAGTAGTAGAACCCCTACCTATCTATTAATACATACTAGAGCACTGTACACTTATTGCATGCACCATGGAGGTTACCTGTTTTCAGCTTGTCAGCCACTGCTGTTAAGGTGGATGACATCTGCAGGCCCTGTAAAGGGGAACAATGAGGAGGCTGGCAGGTTGTCACAGGGCCTTAAACTGTATAAGCATTGTACATAGATAGGCATGTGTACACTGCTGCAAGGGGATATATTTACACACACACAGTTGCCTGTTGTGAGATTAGAAACCCCACCCATCTATTACAATACACTACAACACAACATACTTATTGAATGCGCCACTAAGCTTATCTGTTTTGAGATTTTCAGCCAGTGCTGTTAAGGTGGATAACATCAGCAGGTGTTGACAGGGAGGCCGATGTTGAAGAGGATGTTATGCTATGAGGGAAATATCTATACACACACAAGGTGACTGATGTAAGATTAGAACCCCTACCTACCATTAGGCACTATAGCTTGTAGTACGTATTGCACGCACCACCAGTTACATCTGGTGTAGATGTGGTTGGGACAATAGTACTTGTAGGCTATGCAAAGTGGCTCTGCATTACACAGCATGTGTGGCCTGCAGAGTGAACCTGCTTTATGTTGTTATTGTATCTACTGTCCTAACAGTGGATTACGTGTTAATACTCCTGCTATGTGTGTACAGTTAACATTATCACCATTTCTGGCTGGTGCCAGTTTGCTAGGTGGAAAATTGGCCAGTGACAATATGGCCTGTCCAAGTCCTGCATTGAAACCTTTGCACATTACACCACCAGCTCACCATTGTTTGTCTACAGGGTTATGTCATTATGTGGCCTTGGTGTGTTACCATCAGACAACTGTTGTTTGTGTAGGTGCAGATAACCCTAGCATTCTCTGTGTGGGTGTGCACATTCGTACAACCCAACACACATATACTCATATATATGTATATATATATATATATATATATATATATATGTATATGGGTCTGCTTTGATTCACTGAAAACTCATTTCGCTGAATTTCAATTCACCCTCAAAAATCAGTGAAAACTCAAATCACTGAAAACTTATTTCACTGACTATAAGTACTGTTGGGTAAATAAAATGTATATGCCCTTTTCCCCACTGTAGTGCAATCCTGGAGTTAGTATATATAGTTGGGAGGCACAGTCCCCCACAATTGGGGGTGTGGGTGGCGTAGCCCCCATGTACTTAGCTTTTATATTTATGAATCTCATTTCACTGAAAGCTAACAATATAAAACCAAAAGTAGGTGAGAGGCTACATCCCCACACCCCCAAATGTGGGGGGCTGTGCCCTCCACACCCCCCAAACTATATATACTAACTCCAGGATTACACTACAGTGGGGAAAAGGGCATATATGTTTTATTTGCCCAACACTACTTACATTCAGTGAAATGTGATTCAGTGAAATGAGTTTTCAGTGATTTAAGCTTTCAGTGATTAGGTGTGAGTGTTTAGTTTTCAGTGAATCAAAGTAGACCCATACATATATATATATATATATATATATATATATATATATATATATATATATATATATATATATATATATAAACATATATAAAACAGGGATGTCAACTTAGGTGTAGCTGTGTGTTAGCTAAGTGTAGGAACATGCCCAGTGTGACTGTCTGTACTTACAAGGTGTCTGCAGGCTAGACCTACCTGTACTCCAGGAGTTTGTGTGCTGCAGCCATTTGGCTGCTGCACCTGATTCAATAGTCCAGCACCCCCCCTAATATTTTGACCAAGGGATTCCTCAGCTGTGTGCTGAATGTATTATATGACTCATACTGTACCTACTGACTGTACAAATTGTAATAGACTGTACAGAGTGTTGCATCATATGTATGGTACATTTTAAATAGCATTGTGATTTTCTGGTACAGCGGTGGCAAATCATTACAGACTGACATTAAGAAATGATTCCAGACATTTGAGTTAGTAACTCCATACACACCAGGACATCCATGCTACTGCACGACCTATTATTCTCTGCACTTTCTACCTTTGTCTGGCCAGTAGTTAATCCCTCTCCTTAAATTTAGACCTTTGTCCCACCACTGTTCATAGTTTTGTCCATATTTCCTGATGTAATTGATTGTAGGTATGATGTGGCTGGGGTACATGATGTCACACCACACACAGAGGGTGACAGTCTTCACACCTCTCACTGTACATGTTTTAGCAGGATGTCCAGCATTCTGCCCCATATGTCTGCTCTTTTCCACATACAGCTGTGTTTTCTGGTATTATAGTACTAAATGGAGCTCACTGACTTGTTGTAAGTACTAACACAATTAAGTGATGACCTTTACATCCTGCTGCTACTCTGCCCTGTTGCAACGTGCTGTTTTATTAGCCCCCATCTAGGTTACACAGTGCATGTATAATGTGTGTAAGTTTGGCCTTCTGTCCCTTCCTGGTCTCTGTCTTTGTCCAGCTGTTTTGCAGTAACAGATTGGGGCATATTGACAGTCTGTTGGACTCCTGCCATAGGAGTACCTCACATGCAAAAGTTGTAGGTAAAGCCGGCTTTGAACCATGAACACTATCAACCATGCTATTGTACTTAGCCCACTGAGCCACACCAGCCACCAGAACACGAGGTTTACTTCTTCACACTATTAACAGCAGACAGACATAACACTTTGACCCCTGCGTATTGTGGAAATTAGAATATGTAGTCAGGTTGTATGGGACAGACCTGGGATTGTATGGTGTGCTGATTTATCCATGCAAACATACTGTTACAGCATTTGTATGGGGAAAATTGATGTGTCGGGGTAGAGGACTCTAGCATTGACAGTTGTGCATATGTCCTATGACCCCACTGCTTGGCATTTCCCTTGCATACTACAGTGGGTTTTGCTGTCTTGAGGCCTACTGCATATTATGGGGCAGTCAATATTGGACAGAGTACTTGTTGTCCCAAATAGCTGTTAATTCTCTGCAAGTAGCCCAGTAGCCTACTCTATTCCCTTACATACAAGCAGCAGGTCCAGACATATGCTACCATAATGCAGTTCCCCATACATTTGTTGTAAAAGACAGTGACTTACCTTGTGAACTCAGCAGTTGAGATACCTGTGTTGCAGGGGTGACTCTGTCTGATGCATGCAGTACACAGCCAATACATGGTAAGGAACAGGTTGTGTGCTGTGATTGGCATCCTTTTTACTATGTATGTGAGTTGGAGTAAGCTGCCAGTCCCTAGGACCATAGGTTTCTCAGTGCATGAGCTATGCATTGCCTCTTTGCCGAGACCAGGCATACCGGCAATGCCGATGTTTGTCTACAGGGACAGCCTCAGGGGGTTCTCCTCTGAGTCCCCATGTGGGTGTGGCTGTGGGGATCTTGGCAGTGGTGGGGCGCTGCATGTCCCTTCCCTGTATGAATCCTACTGCAGCTGTTGCCACATGATCATATTGTGTAGCATGGCACATACTGTGAATATCTGTGCACATGTGGCTGGAGAGCACTGCAGGGCTCCACAGATATATCGAGGCACCAGAACTGTGACTTGAGCAGCCCAAACACATGCTCTATGACATTCCTAGTATGTGCATGTGCTTGATTATGGAATTCTTCAGTAGTTGTGTGCATTTCTTATGAGTGTCATCATCCATGGTTTCAGTGCATAGCCAGTATCCCCCAGTAGATGGCCATATGGGATGTGCCCCCTGGCAAACATCTGGTACAGCTGTGATGCATGCCAGATATGGGAGTCATGATAACTGACAAGGCTGCTAGCACACACATTCATGATAATGCCCAGGACATTTCACATGACCTGGCAGCTGATGGAGTGATACCCCGTGCGGTTGATGTAGACTCTACCCTGCTAAACAGGTGGTGCTTTGATGTCGACATGAGTGCAGTCTATGGCACCCAGTACCTCACGGTAGTGTGCTACACTGTAGAAGAGATGCATACTGCTGGCTCTCTCCTCAGGGGCATGCTGGCATGTGTTTGTATGGCAGTCAGGAAATGGTGCAGTACCCTGGAACCTGGTGCCTGTGAGAACCCATCATGTTCCCAGTTGGTCTTTGAAAAGTATATGTAGCTAGTATTCTAAGGCTACACATACCTTTGTTTCCACTGGGATGGGTTTCCCTCTGTTGACTTTGGGTCTGAGTTGATGGAGGCAGAGCTCTGTGAGTTCTTGTAGTATGTCCCTGTTCACCCTGT
Source organism: Protopterus annectens (assembly GCF_019279795.1). Taxonomy (NCBI): domain Eukaryota; kingdom Metazoa; phylum Chordata; order Ceratodontiformes; family Protopteridae; genus Protopterus; species Protopterus annectens. The sequence continues at coordinate 744,928,682 of NC_056726.1, forward strand.
AGCGTTCTACAATCTTCAGCTCCTGTAGGTCCTGAAGGATATCCTGGGCCTGAACACTCTTCTCCTTCTCAGTCTAGGCCTATAGTCAGCAGCAGCATCAGCACTGACCTCAGCATCAAGCACATACAGATCTAGCAGAGCAGCAGCAGCCCCTAAAATTCTGTCAGTTAAAGTTCTCAGGTCTGTACTCCAATGGTGTAGAGTATCGGGAAAAATCAGATTGTAGGGTGTATGCATAATTTATAGTGGTCTGCTGCAGATGCAGCCTGTGTGATTGGCTATCTATGAAGCATTCCACCTGCCAGGTACATCAATGATGGGGTTTGAATGGCCCATTGTAAGTGGAACAGGGGGTTATCAGTAATTTATACATTATTGGCTTTCACTGGCAATTTCCTTTGTTATTTATTGATTTATTTAACTGCCTTCCCTGCTAAGCACTGTGGCACAGCACGCAAACCCACTCTGCTGGTATAAACAACACTCAGCAGTTAACAGACACACCCTGATGAACAGGCATGCCTAGCAAAGCTCAAACCAGCTAAAATACATGCCCCATAGCTAAACAAAGCTTAGTAACACTGGACACCCCCCCCACCTCAGCTCAGCTCACCAGCGCACAGACGGGCAGTGCTGAGCTCCAATTCACTTAAACATATAGTGATACACCTCCTTTTGATGTCAGCTAGCTCTTCTGTGGCTACCAGCATAGTTCTGGGGTGACACGGATGTTATCTGTGGACACAGTAGCCCATTTTTGCTATTCAGTAATCCCACCACATTTGCATACAGATCCATGCACACAACCTGGCTACTATACTATTCCAGGGCCTGCCTCCTTAGCACCCACTAAAATCTACCATTGTACATACTCCATGCAGGGCTCTATAATGCATTATTCTCACATATTTCTGTTTTTAGTTTTTAAACTTTTTAATATTTTTTTGCATAATGGCACATTTGCCCACTGCTGAGTGCCACACAAACATAATATGGTTATTAAAAACAATTATATTACATTATTTTGTATTATGTTTTTGGACACACAAGGCATACTTTTGCACATATCTGTGCCTACTATGCAATCTCTGACCTTCTAAATTGGCTTTTACAGCCCCTGTTCAATTTTATTTTCTTGTAAACAGAAATTTTCCATGTACACTTCGGACACCAACACGGGGTCTGCATCTTCATTTGCATGCAATTCACCTGTTTATGAGGTGACTTGCATGTCACAGGCACTTCCATGTCCGCATACTCGCACACGCCCCTCTGATCTGTTTACTGGATCACACGGCTACTTACTTCCGTGTAAGCTCCGTGCCACTATGCCTACATGGAAAATCACTCCATGTAGACTTTATTGAATTCTTCCCTATATTTGTTGATTTTTCAAGGTTTCCCTAAAGTTTTAAAGAGTATAGGTAATGATTTTAGTTTTGTTAATAAAATGAGTAGTAGAGAGGAAGACATAAATGTTTATAGCATGTTTATTGCAGGTATACTGATGACGGGGATTCTATATCTTGCAGCTCTAGTAGAGTTTGGGCTAGCGCAGGGTATTTTCTAGTAACTGCCTAAATTAATTTAATGGCGTGATTTATTATGTGCAGTGCTGTGGATGTGAAAGTTATTATATTTGTAAAACTACAAGAATGATAACGAATTTAATTTCTGAACATTTATATGCAGTGAAAGTGGGGGATGAAAATAATGTTTATTTAAACAGAAATTCCAGAAACCCAATAGTGAGCTTAATGAGCTATAGCTCATATTAGATAAGTCAGAATTCAAATTTATAGCTTGTTACCAATCCCTTAACAATGCCCATCAGAATTGTGAAAACTTCCTGGCATTCCATGAAAGTATCCCCTATAAGATGCAGTTCTTGCATAGACTGGAGTATTTAGACATCTAATGTTGCACATGCACAATATTCTTAGACTGCTTAACAAAAAATCCCTGAATCAGACTATCCAGAATCCCTCTGGGGGGGGGGGGGTATCCTGAGCCTAGTTCTGATAGACTTGGCCCCTTTATGTTCTGGGCCAATACCGGGTCCTTCATTAGTTTAGTTGAATCACAAAATTGCTATTTTTACCATTAGACCAACTACTGGTGTCCAACATCAACTTATTTATAGACTTAAAAAAAGTAAACATTTTACAGCTTTACAATGAAATCTCAAAATTCATCCATGTTAACCCCACATATGCCAAGAATCTTTATATTCACCCATGGTGGTCAGAAGATATTAACAGATTATACATAAAAGGAAGAAACTGCCTACATTACCTTGTAAGACCAAAATCTCCCATCACAATGAGAATATAAAATGCCTCACCAAGAAACTGAATGCACCTATAAAGACCAGCAAAGCACTGCATTAACATAGGTTAATTTCTGAATATAAGGATACACATTACAAAACTAAGGAACAGTTCATGTCACTCCTCCGAGCTTATATATCAACTCTCATTCCAATCGTAAAGACTTTGCCAACATACTAGTAAATAAGTATGCTGCAAATTACTCCCCCCTGAAACTATCTTCCACACTCCAAACATCCCTGAGTCACTTACTCCCACCACCATATTAAAAGATCATATTATTCAAGCACTGTCCAGTCCAAAAACACCTCTTCAGTCAGTCATGTCAATATACCAGGTTGTGTAATACTGTCAATAAGGCTCTTGCTGATCCTCTCCTTAGGTTGCTAAACATAAGCTTTACCTCCGGATATATTCCTGAGTTGTGGCACACAGCAGTGGTAATGCCCTTTCGTAAGAGCTTCTCCACTACTGAAGTGGATAACTACAGACCCATTAGCTTTACTAGTCTTCTGTAAAACCATGGAACACATCATCACTGACCTCATAAACCAGAATATTAAATATTTGATCATGGTGGATCAACGGCAATTTAAATTAATGGCAGGTCTTGTCTTCTAAGTTTTGTGAGCTTCTTTGAAAAGGTAATCCAGGTGGTGGACTTTGATTATACTGTCCATGCTGCCTACTTGGACCTGGCAAAGACATCTAACACCATACCACACGATGAAGTGCTATTAAGCTAATGGCCTTAAACATAAATCACTATGTGGTAAGATGGATTGCAAACTGGCTCTAGGACAGAATGCATGTTTTCAGAGTTAGCAGTACTTCCTCCGTAGGGATAAGGTGACCAGTGGAATTCCCCACAGTTCCATACTACGCTCCCCTCTGTTTGGAGGTTTATTTCTCTGACCTAAATACTGACAACAATGATTTCTGGTTGACTAAGTTCACTGATGATTATGATCTGGGTTTACTTGTTAAATCAATGTTACTAATAGCCTTAAAACAGAAATAACATGTTAATTCCTGGTACACAGAAAAAGGGCTCAGACTAATTGCTACTACAAACTGTATCAATGACATCACACTTTCCTGTAAAACTGTGATAAGGGACTTGAGCACTGGGATTGACGGCTCCCTCTACTTTGACAAATGTCTAACAATTGTAATCAGAATATCCTTCTATGTCCCACAATTAATCACAAAGGGCATTTCATTTAAAACTAAGGAAGTTATTGTTTCACTGTCATCTGCTCTGGTTAGACCAGTTATAGAATGTAATGCTCTCTTTGGCATGTTCTTTCTAGACACATCATAAAAATTCAAAAGAAATGCAGCAGTTCCTGAAAAAAGGACCCTGGGCCTCAAAAATCTCAATTATCAGAAAAGTCTGGAATCACTCACCCTGTAATCCATGTCATATAGGCTGTTCAGGGTGAAATCTGCCTTGCGTCCTGTGTCCTATTGTCTGAGGCATCCTTCTTCTCTATATATTAAAAAGTGCACCAACAATAGAACATTAGATCTCAGTTGAAGTCACGTAATAAATAAAACTAACTGGAGAAATAGGTTCATTACCTAATGTCTATGCTTGCTCTGGATTAGACACCCTTGCATGCAAGCAGTGCGACTCCATGTTGGCCTTCAAGCATAGCTTAATCAAATGGTGGGTACCCTAAAATACACTCCAGGACTTACAAGCCTTCCCTTCTTAAAATGTTTGGTAGAGCTTGAGGATGGTTATCTGAAAGAAATACATGTCCTCTGGTCAAATAGCCTTGTATTGCTATAAGTTCTATAAACATGTTAATTATATGTGATATCAGTTGAACAATAAATGTGTCATATGCCTCTAGAACATTGTAATCTGTTCCAGTTGACCCTGCCTGGCTAAAGGCTGAACTATCTCATAATCATTTACTTATTTTGGAGAGACTGGTAATGATAAGCTTATAATTAGCACTAAATTCAAATATGGTGTCATCTCAGTTCAGTTCTGGAGGATTTTGTCATAGCACTGTACCTTTAAACTTTAAAGAAAAGTAGTCTACAGGCCCATTCTGCACATTCTTAAGTGGCAAGTTACATTATTATAGACCACCAGGAAAATTTCTTAATTTTTACTTTCTTTTTCCCCAGTTATTTATATCCTTCCAGAATGTGAGCACTATTTTCCAGTGCTGCTAACCACAGCTGTTTTGGTTAAGTTGGCTTTACCTTACTTATTAACATTATGATACGTTCACAGGTGATTTGTCAGTTGTATTCTTTCTACATTTGTCAGGAATTGAATCATTTGATTTACTTCCTGTAGTCAAAGTAGAATACTCAGAAAGTGGTGAAAGATATTACTACAGTTTGACCCAATGGGTAATGACTTGGATTCCCAAAGACATAATCAGTCCCTCAAGCAGCTATATGTTTCAGCTGACTTGTATGGGAAAGAAGCAAATCATAGACAGAAAAACATATTTCCAGCGGCAAGAGCTTTAAGAAAGAGCAGGGATCCAAAAATTCTCATCTATTATGCAGTTTGTTTTACAAGACTGAAGCAAGTTGTGTTTATCCCGTTGCATAAGGTGGTGAAAGCTAGTCACAGCAGTTAATATTACTTGTATCTACCTAAATTCATTGAATGATAAAGTGACCATATTTTACCTGTGCAGCTAGGGTAACTAAAACTAACATCTCCTTTTTCACCAGTATACTGTCTAGATAGGATTTAAAACAGAGAAATTGCAGTATTTATACACAGTGAATTTAGAAAATGAAAACGTAAGAAAACATGCTGTCATCCCCTTATCTACATTCAGTATTATCACTAAGGTAGTAAGACAAAGAGTACAGAATTTTCATTCTATAGAATTGTATGTGTTTCACTGTAAGCCTGGATGCTTTAAATATCTCTTATTTCAGAGGTGAGTTAGAAAAAGAAAAATTTTGGCCGATTGTACTTTAGATTTTTTGGTTACTACTTTGATGATGACATGTGCTACCCAAAGCTAAGGAAACACACAACAAATATTTTTTGTTTGTGATTCTGTCAGGTAGAAACACTCATAACGTCTGATGGACTCCTTCTAAACAACAGTGCTTTCAAAACTAAGACAGGGCAAAAGTAAGTCTAATAAATATTGTGTTAAAATGTCAGTATCTCACATCTCCTCCTTCTTTGACATGTAATCCAGAATATCTTCTGCTTATTCATGTCCTTTCTGCTGTAGTGTCCTATATCGCTTATAAATTATTGGATAAATTCTGTAACCTGCTGCCTTGCCTTTTCTTGAAATGAGAAAACTGTTCACTCATCATTCAACAGCTTGAGCTTGAATATGCCTAAAACCTAGCAAAATGAACAGTATTAATACATTCTTCTGAATGTCTTCCATTGGGACCATAGAAACATATGATTGTTCAGTTGGAAAACTGCTTTTTAGTCTCTTAACAGGCATCACTCATTGTTAAAGCACAGCAGTCTCCATCTCAGCCATAATACTATCAGGTGAATTAATGAAAGACACCTGTGAAGCAAATAGGACTACAAACAACTTATCATCACTCATAAATGTTTGGGCTTCAGACCAGTTTGTTTTACATTAGGAAGGTTTGTGGTGCACTGTGGTGGCAGGACAGGTAGCTTTCATCCTTTCTAAGTGGGAACTGCTGATTGGAGAGCCCAGTGTACACCATTATATTGGGCACTTATAAATGCATTCTATGAACACCTTCAGGAATGCATGGATCATCTCCCAAATAAAATAAAACCAAGACCCAATCCTCCAGCAGCCGTCTGGTCCTGGACCCCAGCCATAAATAACTAAAAAACAATAGAAGGAGAAAGCTACTAAATGATAGAGCAATCCCAAAAAAGGGAGGGCATCACCTGATCAGTATAGCAAAAACTACGGGCACTCATAAAAAAATTGTAAGGCCAACAGAGAGAGAAAAATTGCACAGGACACTAAGATAATCACAAGGGCTTTCTTTAGTTTATGTTAGGAACCTGTAATTCCCAGAGAATTCAGAAATAGAATTAAAATGAATGAAATACACTGAACCCACCACATTGCCAACATCCATCCTAGCAGACAGGTTCAACTCTCCCCTCCCACTAAAAGGGGCAAATCTATCCCAGCAGAGTGCTGCCCCCCAGCATCTCAGATGCACAGGTAAGAGCAGCCTCAAGCAAAGCAAAAAACCAGCTTCAAAGCAAAAACACAGCATCAATGCTGGAACTCTACGAAAACTCCAAGGCCCTACATAAAACTACTGATAAAACTAACCCAACAAGAAACTACTCTACAGTCTATTACTACAGCAAGTGGCATGCCCAAAAAAGTGGGTGTATAGCAAACAGTGAGGTGCCTCCAAATTTCCCTGGAAACTATAGCCCCCTGGAAACTATCCCCCAAGGCAAAGCTAGCTATGGGAAGGAAATGCTATGGAAAGGATCATCATGGACCATATAAATAAAGATATTGGGGACCTACAGACAGAGGATCCTACCCAGTTACAGCTTATGCCTGATATCCCTGGATTTCTTTCCTTGAAACAGTCAGGCCATTGATAAATATAAACCCTATGTCACTAGATGGATTGAAAACTGACTCAAGGACCAGAACTCACATGTAAATTGCTGGAGCCATGTCCAAACCAAACTCCAAACCAAATGGGTGTCCCACAAGGCTCAGTCCTGGGACCTCTTGTTCATTATATGTTTTCAAGTGGTTAGAAAAACATTTTATATAGCCCACCTAATCATGAAGGGATTCACATCTAGATCAGGGGAGGTCATCATGCCTCTTTACCTTTCATCATCCACATCAGGCCCAGAGCATAATGCCCTTTTGATTTGTACCTACCAGACACCTGCAGCACTGGAAAGACCCCTACAAAAAAAGTACCTAGAGGATCCTGGAATAAAATCCCAGTCCCAGGTTAGGCAGAGTCTCATTTGACTTCTTCAAGAGGGAATCTTGATGATGGGATGGAGATCGTAGAGTTTACCGGGTATCACTTCTGTGTCACTGCCTATGAACCTATAGGTAGGTACTAGGCTATCAGCACCAGGGCCTATATAAGCCTAGCTATAAAGATTCCTTGGCTTTAGCCACCCAAAAATGTATTTACCTGTGCCCCTGTCCAGCAGTATTGTTTATTTTGTTTTACATTTGGTTACCAGAAAAGTCCAACTGGACACAAAGTCCTTTTTCAGTGGAGGCCCAGAGAGAAAAGCTCTACATTTAGGAAACAGTACATAGCACAATAAAATAATGGTATACAATATGATGAAGGATACACATCAGTTATACACAGATGCTAATACATAAAATTTACAAGTAAGGATAAAGCATCATGATGCAAGAAGTGTGAGGACATATGGAACAATTCCAATATATCATATGTCAAAGAGATATAGAACAATTCTAATACATCATGTCAAAGAATCAAGCTAGAGGCATTACACAAATTGTGTTTGCTTACACAAGGAAGAGAAGTGTGGCCTGAACTATGGAGATGATGAGAGAGGAGGGAGAGAAAGAGAGCAACCAATTTACTGGATAGTAAGTTTGCAGTAGAGCTGTAGAAAAAAGGGGTGGATAGTGTACAAGGTTAAGGGTATGGACAAGCTAGGATTGGCAAATAGAGTCATGTTCCAACTAGGTGAGCTTTTAGTAATTTTTTGAATTGTATTAAGGAGGACGTAGTTGATATATTGGTGGGCAGAATATTCCATTTTTTAGCTATAAAACTAGAGAAGCAGGATACACCAGTTGTATTATTGGCTTTGGTTACATCTAGGAAGAATTTATTACTGGAGAGGAATTTATTACTGGAAAGGAGGACCCTATTACTGGTGTAAGGATGAAGTACATTTTGTAGTGCTAGGGTTTTCTCAGGGTGATACAGAATTATATGGGCTAGAGTAAGTTGTTTGTAGAGGAGGAGGTGAGGTAATTCTAGCCAGTGAAGCTGCTTTAGGGCTATAAGGAGAATCTGTGGCAAACCTGGCAATTGTGTTGTAAAAGAAATTGAGTTTTGCTATGTCTGTCTTTCTAGGATTAGTGAGAAATGGAGAACTGTACAGATAAGTGTTGAAATGAGGGGTGTATGTGCAATTGAGGCCTTAGTGTTTTTTGTAAGAAGTTGCTTATTTTTGTATAGAATACCCATTTTTGTGAACCTTCTTTATGGTATGGGAGATGTGGCTATCAAATTTCATATTACAATCAATCTCTACCCCAAGTAGTTTGGTGTGAGTGATGGAGGGATAATTGTTTTATTCTTGGACATGATGGTAAAAGGGAGAGTAGGTAATGTGTATCTTGCAGGCAGGAAGAGCATAACTTTAGTTTTATTAGGTTTCAGCATTAGATGGGAATTAGTAAGCCGTGTTTCGACAGAAAGAAAGGAGGCTTGTTAGTGAGTGGAGTTCTTGAAAGGAAGAAGCAGATCATAGTGTGGAATAATCTACATATTGGATGACTGAAGCATGTAGTGTAGAAGTATGTAGGTTGTTAATAAAAAGAAAGAACAGTAGGGGGGAGAGCTCCTGCTGCCATTGAATTGCTTGCTGTTGACCTGACAAATAGCTTTGGGACCCGGCAATAGAGAGTTCACGGAGATTTAGATCAGAAAGAACGTTAATATGCTTACTGTGTGTGACCATGTTGAAGGCCTTAGAAAGTTCAAGAAATATTGCAGATACAAATTTTCCATTGTTTATATGGTTGCTTATTGTATTTGTGAAAGACATAAGAGCAGTAGTGATGCTATGAAAAGGCCAGAAGCCTTATTGTGCATTTGACAGAAGTTTATGAGTATTTTGGTATTCCATGATTTGTGTGTGTATACATTTCTCTAGGTTTTGGATAGAGGGGAAAGAATAACAAAAGAATGATGATTGATCATGTCTGTCAAATTACTTCTTTTGTATAGTGAAATAATATGGGACATTTTACAGATATAATGGACTAGATTTTTAGATATAAATCTGTTAATAAGAATGGCTACTGGATAGGCAATTCCATCAGCAGCAATTACTAGAAACTTGGCTTGTAGTTTATCTGCAACTAATGTTATGGGCTTTAGTTTTTTAAGTAGTTTTTTTCAATAATGTCCATGCAGATTGTTGGGTAAAGCTGTTGTTATTATGTGACTTAGGTGGTTCCTTGGAAAAAGGGGAGAGTAGAGGGTTAGATAGGACTAGAATGGATTCCGTGAAGTATTTATTGAATTGGGTAGCTATATTCTCTGATGAATTAGTAGTGGTTGGTGAGGGTATACTAAATTTACCTGGAAGGAGTATGTTATTAATGCTTTTCCAGAACTTATCAGGGTTGTTTTGGTGCTTCATTTGGATATTGTGGTAGTAGTTATTCTTGTCTAATTTGACCAGTTTATTTGCTTTATTTCTTAGCTCTAGGTATGTTTGCTTAGAGACTTGTGACCTATTTTTATGCTATTGGTCCCAGGCTTTATCTCTAGTTTTCAGTAGTGATCTTGTTTTTTTTTTTTTACTAACCCAAGGAACAAATCTGGATTTAATTCTGACAGTTCTGGGAGGATCATATGAGTTCAAGATGTCCAAGAAGGAAGAACTGAAGCATTTAGCTGCTTCTTTAAGGTTGAGCAGCTTAAGTGGTTCCCACAAGAGCCAGACCAAGCTGGGAAAACATTCAGTGACAGAAGAGACCAAGAGTGAAGTGCCAGTGTTGGAAGAGTTAAAAGATAGAGACGCCCACCTCATTGTAATTGAATTAGATATAATATAACATAACAGAGCCACAGTTAACTTTTGGCTACAAGCAGAATTGTTTAAGATAAAATGTTGGGAGATTTATATTCAGTTATGTGGATCTTAACTAGTACAGTAGAGCAGTTACTCAAGCTGAAAGAGGGACAGGGTGACTGAGGTTTTTGCTTCCTGGATGGTGTGCAAGCCACTATTTTCCCTTGCAGCCTACAAGTTAATTTATTCATACAGACTGAAGTTCAGCTTGAGGTTACATACACAAGCTGTAAACATTGAAGTTTTGCTAAAACCAGAGACAGATTCTTGCAGTTGGGGATTTTTCAGGCAGCTGAGATGTCCTTCACAGTTGTACAGAGTAAGAATTGCAAGAGGGGATGGAGAAAAAGTTCAGTAGAATAAGAAATAATGTGAGTGATTTAGAGGGCTGAGCTAAGGAGAAATTAGTTGCAAACATCATTAAAATATAGTAACATTTACATAAATGCAGTAGTGAGTCATGAGAAGCAGTAGAAAAAGACAGAAGTGGATAACAGTACAATTGCCAGAAATGATCTACTTCAGCTACTAAAATGCTTCCACAATAGACTACATGGGTGAAGAAACTAACCAAAGAACACAACAGTTAAAATCTACTTCAGTTCTAAGACACTTCAGTAACATTGACATGTGCACTAAAAAGCTCAGAATATATGGAGCACAATGACAATGTCTACACTGCAGCTTTAGCTAGCATCAGATCACATTTATCACCAGAAAAAGGCAGACTAGCAGAAATAGATCAGCTCAGGTAAATGAGCACTGCAGGGATTTTGGCAGCTGACTAGTAGAGCCAAGGTTATCTGCTTTCCTTGATAATTCAGAGTAAATTAGCACATTATAAATAATCCACCAATATATGCAGTATGAAAAGACACAAGCTGGCCTAAAATCAAAACTTAGCTGAAAAGTACTGGAGAAATACTTACACAGCAAGCACACCAACCCCCAAACTCAGGAAGGGCAACTTCTTCTATCAGGATAATTATAAAAATGGTGCCCAGGGGAAACCGAGGCAAGATAAAACCTCAGATTACACTCAGAGGAATTGGGGAGGGGCCAGGTGTACTGTAGCGACTGAATATGAAGGACAGTTGGAAAAGTAAGAAAGATTACAGTGGGAAGGTTAGCATGTATATTTGGTCCTGTTCCACAAGAGCCAGACCAAGCTGAGAAAAACAATCAGTGACAGAAGAGACGAAGAGTGAAGTGGCAGTATTGGAAGAGTTAAAAGAGAGATGCCAGCCTCGTTTTAATTGAATTAGATATAATGTAAGTGATCCACAGTTAACCTTTAGCTACAAGCAGAATTGCTTCTTAAGATAACATTTCAGGAGATTTAGATTCAATTATGTGGACCTTAACTAGTAGAGTAGAGCAGTTACACAAGCTGAAGGAGGGAAGGGAAGATCGATGTTGCTGCTTCCTGGTTGGTGTGCAAGCTGCTATTTTCCCTCACAGACTACAAGTTAATTTTTTTCATGCAGACTGAAATTCAACCTGTAAACAGTAAAGGTTTGCTGAAACCGGGGACAGATTCTTGCAATGGGGGAGGGATGGGGTTCAGGCAGTTGAGACATCCTTCACAATTGCTCAAAGTAAGAAATGACAGCAAGTACACCAACCCCAGATGCAGGGAGGGCAACCTCTTCTATCAGTATAATTCTAAAAATCATTAGTGTATGCATTCTCCATATGAGCAACTCACCAAAAGGAGCAAAATGAAATTATAGGACACATACTATTTTAAATGTATTTCAGATAAAATGGGAGCTGAAATTGTGATGTTTTTTGCAGTATACCTTGCTTCATAATTCCAAAGAAAGGGAGTAGCACACTCACTAGTAATCCTGGAAAATCAGAAGGGGGAGGGGTTCTGTTCCCACATCAGGTTATTGCATTCCTTTTTCCAATACTAGCACTGGAGTACAGCATGTGATGGGCGTTGTACTCATAAGTGTGCTGTCCTTCAGAAGAGATGTTAAACCAAAGTCCCTTCTGCCTATATGCCTGGAACTTCACATGGATGTGAAAGCGTCCCCAGGACTGAATGAAAATTATCATGCCATGACATCACCTGTGATGGATTTTCTTCTCTAAATCCTTCAATCCACAGGTAATCCATAACTTCAGTTTCTATTTCTTTAACTTCTCCATTATAGATCTTCTTTTTGATGCCCCCTTTGTTTTATTTTTTTTTGTATTGTGAAATTTTCCATATCCAGGAGGCTTTGTCTGTATTTTTCTTCAAATATTTTTGGTGCTGCTTTTTTATATTGACTTAGTTTTGCTTTCTCCACTGCAAAAGTATTGTGCAATATCAGATCTATTTTTCTCGTTAATATGTCCATATTTCTTCTTCAAATGCTTCCCGCTCTACCTGTTTCTCCTTAATCGGGGGGCTTATTGTTCCACCATACTATGACATCACCTTGTTTGAGTTTCTACACTAAATCCTTTACTTCACCAGTAGTCTATAACTTCAGTTTATATTTAACTTTTTTTCCTTACTAATCCTCTGCTCTACATTCCCCCCTTTGTTTTCTTAGTTCTTGTATTGTGAAATTTCCCATATTTGAGTGTCATTGTCTGTATTGCTCTTCAAATATCTTTGAAGCTGCTTTTTTATTGATTAATTTGGCTTTCTCCTTTGCATAAATATTGCAACATATCAGATCTCTTTTCCATTCCTATATCTGTGTTTCTTTTTAGCAACTATTAAAATATCTGGATTTTCTACTTTATGTTTTTACACTTCCTCTGCTACTTCATTTTCCAGGTGGTCCAAAGTTTCTTCATCTGTGTAATGTTTTGTATGGGTCTATTGTATTAATGAGCAAATATGTATTTGAAGCCCTTGACAGGTTTTCTTGTGCAAGTATTTTTCTTTCATCCAATTTTTCTATTAATCTTTCCAAATATTTTCTATCTGGAAATTCTGGGCTTTTTTGCATAATAGTACTAAATACATGGTTTCTTCCTTATCCTCAGTAATCCACACTATCATCTTTATGGCTTTTTTGGGGTGTCAGTTTTTGTGGACTGCTACTTCCTTCTGCAACAGGGAAGACACCCTCTCCCTAAACCTGGTCTAACCCCATTGTAGGAATGTTTCAGTGTCTTGAGGATTCTACACATCTGTTTTTTTTTTCCATTCCTGGCAGTACTGCATACACAAGGCTTGGGTACTTTTCTATCTTGGGACCTGTGCATCCAGTTTTCTTTTTTCTTTTTGGCCTAACTCTCTCCATAATGCATGTTATATAAAATGCAGTCTCTATATCAGTGTCACCTTGGTGAGATTTTGTAAAAAAAGAGTCCACCATGTTTTTGGTACTCACCAAGACTTGAGGATGAATTCATTTAAAGCAATAATACTTTTTCTTGCTGGTTTCATCATCTGTCTATTCAGACCACCTGTAGGAAGAATGAGATTATTCTAGGGGGCATTCAACAACATGGCAGGAATCTAGACAGACAGGTGATACATTGTGCAGGAAGCTGGTTTGGAGTGATATCACCAGCACAACAAATGCTGTGGGTGGTCACAACTGATCACAACAGGCCTGTTATTGCCACTGCTCTGACATGGTCCTCCATGCAGCCAACAGACTCCACCATTAAAAGAGGAAGAGAAATTCCGCCAGTGGTGGATCACCTGTAGCTCTCTAGGATGAAATGACCCTATTCTTGACCTAAACCCATACACCTATGAGGACCGTCATATCCTTGGGGAAGGGATGGAGGCTGGTTTCCCATGAAGTTGTGGTATGTACAGTAAACATAGTCATGACTGTGACAGCATAGTACCTGTCAGATGCATGGAAACACATTAACATATGTCTTCTCTGTTCATATTCATTTAACAGCAACAACACAGAGACCAGTACAGCATTACTCCTTGCTGAGGAAAGAACAAGTAAGACTGCCTTTATATGCTGTTTATTAACCTCTAGTTAGTTGTCTTTGTGAGCACTCTGTGTGCTGATGTTCTGTTCACATTCACAGGGCTTTTTCATACCAGCACACAACATAGTCCATCAGGTAACTGTCTCTTTTCCATGATTATGTTGTCTACACTAGTTTATCTACATCCAAATTATGTCAGAGTGCTTTCTACTGACTGGTTGTATATGTATGTCTGTATTGCACAGTGGTATTGCAGCTCTCACCATAGGGGGTGGAGTCAGAGTAGGACATGTCGGGTATGTCTGTATGTATGTGCACTTTTAAAATGCCACTATCTTGTGCTTTTAGATGCCTAATATAGACTTTCACGGTTCTCTAGGAGCATCGCATCATCAACTGCCACACCACCCAGGTAAGTCAATATTGCCATTCCAGTTCAGTGTAGTTAGTGAATTATCAGACTTTTAAACTTATATTATGCCTCATTCACTATTTTTTAATGTATATGACATGTATCTCATCTGTATTTGCTGCACATTCCCTTCCCACCTCTTCCACCAGCCTATCCACTAATCCTTAGGAGGGATGTGATGTGCTTCATTCAGCAGTTCATCCAATGACAAACAGGGCACTGCAGTTGAGTCAGCATTGTTATGTTCTGGAGTTTTGCTGGTTAGTCTGATGATCTTGGAGAAAATGTTACTAATGAACTTAAGTCTCTGTCCTCAGATGATTTTGAGACTGGTAGTGACTTTGCCACACAACAGACTGATAATGTCCATAGAACTGCACATGGGCATGTTGCTGATATGCAGGGATACAGTGTGTCTGATTATGTATGCTTACTCTTAAAGGCACATGAGCATTCACTGATGTCATTGTATTGACCTGCATGCACTTGCACCTGCTTCTGACCGTGTGGCATATGAACTCAATGTATTACATGAGGGTCAGGAGTGCAGACATGGTGAAATCATGGCAGCCCTGGCTGCACAACATGATAGAGTGGCATCTATTGCATGCTCTGTCGAAACCACTTATTAAAGTGTTGCTGGACCAGTGTCATAGGTCAAACTTGGTGTTACATACCCTGGAACTCCTGAACAGATTACCTCCAGTGGGGAGAGGCACACCACCTCTCACATGACAGCCAGCTGACCGTTGTTCATTGAAGTCTGTGCTGCAACATGTATGTACATCTGTTGCTGGTCGCCATGTTCAGAAGCCATCAGTCTTATCATGACTTACTATTTGCACTACTGATCAGATTCACACTGTGTCCCAACATGAAAATGTTACCACGTCCATCACAGTGTTATAGCACTGTGGTCATAGTATTTCCAGATGTGGTAAGGTCAGTCAGGACCATGGTGTGAGTCATCAGCATGGGCAGCCTTGACTGCGTTAATGCATCACTGACAGTTTCCCCAGTGTGTGTTCTACTGCGTCACCCTGACCCTGTGACGATGATCACTGTGCTGACACTAAACCTGTTAGTGTTGTATGACATGCCTGATGACACAGGCTTTTTCTTGGGGTTTAGCTGACATGATGGACTGCTTACATGTTATATCATGGTGTACATATACATATTCTTGATCTCTCTTTTGTAATATATTGACACGTGTAATGATGTACTTTGCTGTCAACAATGCCTCCATTCATCTGCTATTTATAGTTGGCATGCACCCACCATCTATTCCACTCACCATCATATAACCTATTAGCTAAAAAATGTTCTTTCTACCCATAACATTTCATTGTTGTCTACCACTATCACATGCACAGGTATACTTCAGATGGCATACCAGTGTTACGTGTGACTCTTTATTTTGGTACTGTTACTGCCTTTATGGAAATATCCCCAGAGCAGATAGCCTAGTACCCCAGGGCAGATAGCCTAGTATGAACCTATGAACCTATACTCAAATCAAATAAATGCCCCAGGGCAGATAGCCTAGTATGAACCTATGAACCTATGAACAAGATGCATCTGCATTTTCCCTTTTCACCTTTGTTATATTCCTGATTTAATGTAATGGTCAAGTTTGTCTTTCGATACATACCTGCATGCATACCACAATTCTATAAATATGGTGACCTTACCAATACACTGCTGAGTGCCCCATGGCTGATGTCTTATGCATTGTTAGATTGTACTTAGTTGCGTATCTGCAGATGTCACAGTTGCAACTACATGTGCATTATTCTAATGTCATAAGTGTTACCGGCCATTACAGTCATGTCCTGTATTACTTGTATGTATCTTGTCAGATATGAGGCTTTGTTGGCACACCTTACCCTAATATTAGCATCACAGCTGATATGTCCTGTATAGCCTCATGTTCTACAGTGTTACACATTCCTATGACATGTGTGTACTGCATCTCGTTTTAGCAGTTATAGTAAGTTCCCAAAATGCATGCTCCTAAAGGCACTGACATACACACATTTATGCTTCTACCTACACATGTTCATTCAATACTTGTTGTTGGGTGCACCTCAGATATGCCAAACACATGCTTGCCATGGCCCATTGGCAGTGTATCTCGCTTACAGTAATCGAGTAGTGAATGTTATTTTTTACCCTATGTAGATTATATTGTTATTATGGTATACATGATGTTCAATCTGGACAACTACTGGCCTTTTTCCTGTAGTTATTAGCAGTGATTCTGAAATGGGGCAATACTGTGTGAACATCACTGTATTATATGTGTACTTTTGTATGTGTGGCTTGTCATGACTCAAAGCTCTGAGACAGATGGTGTCAAGTCACTTGAGTTACCATATGTGACCACAGCCTCCATTGCTCCACCGAGTTGTTCTCAAATTTGTGTCCTCATGATCATTCTGTGACAGCTCTAAGAGTTCCATGTCAACCATCTGGGGTTCTTGGTGCAGGTCACCCACACCTATGGCTGGCAGGCCACCATGTTTAGTTGTTAACATGTTTTGCAACATGGCACACACAGTGATCACCTGCAAAGCCTTTCTGGTATGTATTGTGGTGCTCCCTCAGATGTGTCTGGACATCTGAACTGTGATTTCAGCATGCCAGACACACACTCAGTGGTGTTAGGTGTCACATTCTGCACTGCTATGTATCCTTAGTAGGTGTTGATGTGGCTCTGAATGGCATCATGGGACGAGGCTCCAGGGAATAACCACAGTCACCTATTTGTAGAAGAATACACAAATTTAGTCACCTTTCTTAATGCTGATAGGTCTTGGTTCAGATTACATTATAACTGTACTCCTATAGTTAACAAGTAGGAGCTCCTCAGGAATATATCCCTGTTAAAAAGTGAACCTCAGATCACTTTCTCTCCAAATTCCTGCATCACTACTGGGTTGTGTTGCCATAATATTAATAATGAGGCCATAAATGAAGCACACTATCTGAAAACGGAGCAAATCCTTTTATTGATGTACTGTATTGTCTGATGCTGTCTTTTTTTTATTGATACATGTGTGCAGTCAATTGCACTGAGGGCTCAGGGAAATTAGCAATGGTACAGAGCAATTCCACAGCAGTCTGTGATCCATGTACATTGCAGGAAAGTGGATGAATCCACACAATTACATATAATCACCATGAACTATCCTAGAATGTGACTAATTGCTGTCTGGGACACCCCTACAGCATCACTCATATGCCACTGAAAAAACACAGAGGCCAGTATAACCAGACTCAGGCACAATTTTGTTTCTACTGAGAATGGGTTATCCTGCAGACAGCATGAGGACATGTGGTGTGCATATATCTGACAAACAGTCTGCACATGTTCTCTATCTAATCTGTCTATGATTTTCTAGTTAGAGCTGGCTTAGTTTTAGCCTGGCTTGGTGTCATGTTGGCTGTCCTCTAAGATGCATTTGTATATCATCTTCTAGTATAGCCTGTAGAACCCTGGCTTTCTGCAGTACTTTTGCTGCAGCTTTTATTTGTTTTTAGTATAAATTTGCAGAATCCGCAGTATTGCTTTGTAATTCATTCTAAACATCCTCACCTATGGTCTCCACTGAGTGCTTCAGCAAAAGTAATGACATTCTACTATTTTGCATTTCATTCTCATTGGGTGCACCCATTTTGTTTTGGAATCTGATGTGCATGAGCGGGGTTCACAATTATCTTACACTGAATAGATTATTAGTTGTGCTTGACATTTCATCAGTTTTGGACTTGCTTTCAAAGCTATTTCACCAGCTGTCCTTTGGAGCTCTGCACTGTGAACAACTTTTTTTTAGAATCTAGCCATTCATCAAAACTACTAATTTCTAATACTTGTATCTTACTATAGTTTTTTTCACCCTCTTGTATTAATCCACCCTCTTCATGCTTTACTTCTTTCTCTTTTATAAAAAAAGTTTTCCTGTACATCATATTTCTAATTCTTTCTTTTTATTTCATGGCATTCTCTCTCTTTTTCATTTTAAATATTTTTCACTTTATTTTTAGCAAATGATCATACGTCCATAATAAACTCTCACATTTTTGTCTTTCTTCTCTTCATATACTTCCCACCATCTAAATTCACACTCATACTTTTCTTTATATTTCTGCCACTAAGTCTGTCACCTGTAAAAAGGATTTATATACTAATGATTTCTCTGTATAACATCTCTTTTTTTCAGTCTTTAATACCCAGATTTTGCTAAACTCCTGTATCAATATTTTGATTCATTTACATCATTATTTCACCATTTCCTCCAACTAAATCACACTTGCAGGTTTAAATTTGTTTTCTTTAACCCCCCCCCCCAGTACCACCACCATTACTCACACACACAGACACACACACACACACACACACACACACACACACACACACACACACACACACACACACACACACACACACACACTATCTCTCTCTCTCTCTCTCTCTCTCAGAGTAAAAAGAAAAAAAATCACAATACCATATGTGTACTTTGGCTTACACAAAAGCACACCAGTTTTACAAAGCCATAGTCAGCCATTCTCAACCACAGACAACCCCTGTACCCAGCACTTTTAACCCATTGTTAATTTTGTACATCTCAGATATCTGATAGTGGTAAAATAAAACTTATTTCATACAAATCCACAGAAGTCCTGTAATGACAGACCCCTGGATTTACTATTCTTCCATGCAGGACTAGCTTAGTCCTGCATGGAGGCGGCCGTATTGGAGCAGGATGGCAGCATGCCATGCATATTAATGAGGCGCACTGCCTGAGCTCCTAATCTTACATGGATCATGTAAGAGTGCAGGGGGTGTGTCTGAGAACAGAGCTCTCAGAATATACACACCCCCACAAAGAATAACAGCAGAAAGGACTAAGAAATAAGTGAGACTGCTCATAGGTGTCCACATATCCCCACCAACATCCCCCCTGGTGCACAACAGCAAGTAAATACAAATGAAATGAATAAACCTTTTTTTTTTAAAAATCCAATTAAAGCTAACCGTAGCTGTCTGGGTGTGCATATCGCTTAGCTACGGTTAATGCATCTTAAATAGCTGAAGAGGATAACAAGGAAGATATATGCAAATGAAACAACATAGCAATAGTGTAGTGGGCAGAGCATTTGCCTTATGAGCAGGCATTCCCGGTTCGAGTCCCACTACAGCACATACTATTTTCCATGGCAAAGCACGTTATGACCAATATTTTCATTGCATAACCCACTAAATAACATATATATATATATATATATATATATATATATATATATATATATATATATACATATATAAAACATATATATATATATATATATATATATATATATATATATATATACTGGAGTACTGCAGGAAATGCACATGCGAGGTGCCATTGTCATAATGACTAAAGCACTAGTAAGCAGGTTTAAGCACCAATAAGCAGTAGTAAGCATATTTAAGCACTAGTAAGTGAGTTTAAGCCTGTTTGTGTGGGAGTAAGCAATGAGCACACAGGTTAAGCAATTCAGAAGCTAACTCTCTGTAAGCATATGTAACCGGAGGTTAGCATTGCTTACCCTCGCACAAACCTGCTTACAAATACTCAAAAGTACCTTAATCACTCAGTATCCAATAGCCCTTGTTCTGCCCATCAACAAAATAAACAGCCTTCCAGGTCTTGAACCCAGGACCCTATACACTATAGTCACAGTAGTTAACTACCAAGCCATCACAGCAGTACAAAATAATGAGGTATCAGCAAACAAGCCTACACTATAGTAAATTCAAACTGAACCTGTAAAAGGAATCAGTATACAGACATATGTACCATAACCCACTTACATAACATAAATACGTGAACTGGAGTACAGCAGTAAGCCCAGAAGTCAGGTGCAATTGTAAAAGAGTGTCAAAGTCCCCAATAAAACACAAGGACCCCATACAGTGTACATACACATGAATCATGGATACCAGGCAAGATGTAATGAATAATAAATCAATGCCAAAAAGGAAATGTAATGCAAAGGCAAATGTAAGCAATGCTAAGCATTGCACAGGCCAGCTTAGGAGGTGTAAGCAATGTGTAGGGCAGGTAACTCAATGTGCCCATTGTTATATCCCTTTAAACAATGCCATCCTTAGGTAAGCAAGTTTGACCATAGCTTAGCCTTTTCAAAACTGGCCAATCATGAAAAAGTGCAGGAAATCAGCCCTACTTAAACCCAAGAGGTGGGAATACATCTCATAATTGGTTGTAGCTTCCCTTGCAGGCACTATGTCAGGAATGGGAGAGGGTGTGTGCTTTTGGGCACAGTACTGGTGCATCCAGGAGTCCAGAGTCATAGCAGGACTCCTTGTCAAAGACCATGAACAGAGACTGCTGCAGGGCCAGTACCAGGGCTCCCAATATAAGGTTGATGCCTGGGACCGTCTCACCCGTGACCTCACCAGTGCATCTGGCATACCCTGAACTGGTAAGCAGGTGAGGCATCACTATGCCAACCTGAAGCAGCATAAGGGGGACCTCTTGGACCAGTAGATCCAAGAGGCTAGAATAGCAGGGGATGTTCCAGCTGTGTGTAAGTATCAGTCCACTACCTGTTTAATAATTGCCAGCTCATGTATATCTTGGATAGGTATGGCTAAATATTCCTCTTATGTCCTCCACAGCTGCAATCGAGCATATCGCAAACCATGAGCCCATGGCAGTCGCCTGGAGAGGTTGCGACGCGAGGCAGGTCAGTAATACTTTTGCAAGTACTGTCATAGGAAATAAATCTAAAATTATTAGTAAATTAATTGCCTGTATAAAACCTGTATTGTTTAAGGCAAGTACTGCATACACCGGAGAATATGGCAAAAAAAGACTTATATACTATGTACGTAAATAAAAGCGTAATAGCCTGACAATAAAGGTCTAACTGCAGGACTGCATGTGTATACTCTGGTAACATATGGTAATGTAGATTTGCATTCATGTAATAGTACTGTTGTAATAAGCACTGTTACCTACACTGTGCTCCATAAATAAAATGTGTAGGAATGCCTGTATATGACTGGTGTAATCCCCAGAGGCCAGTTAGTACAACTGAGAAACACATAGACAGAAAACAGGGAAAAGACAGATGACAAAATCCGAATAGCACATGCAAATGAGATGTGAACTGTTGTTTTTTAGCACACACAGCAATGGTTTGAATCCTGCCAGTGGTAGTAGTCTGCATACAGAATCATACCCCACAACTGTACAGATATGTCCAGAATATCCAGTAAAGTGGCCCATATCTGTTGCCTGTCAACCTGTCCCCCTGGGAAATCAATGGGATGATCCCAGACGTATAGGCAGCAAACAGGAAATACAACTGATTGACACACATCTATGAGAACAAAGCTGGCACACTAGCAACTCCCCAAAACTGTATGAGACTAAGAAGCCACATATGTCCCATTTACACCACCATCTTGTCAAGCAGTGGCCAGAGTGTGTACAGTAACAGATTGAGATGTATGTGCATAATAGTAATGTGGAATCTGGTACTGTGTGCGGCACAATCAGGTAGTGCTAACAAACATTCCTCCCACAGGTCTGTCAGATACCAACACTGTACCGAGAAATGCAAGAATGATACCCTGTACTGGTACTGTTTACATTGGTATTGTATGGCATTGAGAGTGATGAAGTTGCTCTGACTAATGAGGTATTACGCAGTACAGTCATCCACACTGTCCTACAAAATATAACTGTCTAGGAAATCTGTATAAGAGTGTTGTAATACAAGGTGAGAATGCAAAAGATCAGGAGAATTATAGAACAGAAAACAGATAGGAGATATACAGCAATATCTATATAGCACACACGACTCTGATGGACAGTGTTTAAGTTGTAGCAGACACAGCCATGGTCTGAATCCTGGGAGTGGAAGTAGGCTGCATACATAATCATACCTCACAACTGTACAGATGAGACCAGAATGCCCAGTATATGAGTCCATATCTGCTGCATGTTCCCATGTCCCCCTGGTAAGTCTGTGGGATGATCCCAGATGTTTAGCCAGCAAACAGGGAATACAAGTGATTGTCCAACATCTATGTGAACAAACCTGTCACTGTAGCAACTCCTGAAACTGTTAGGAGAGTAATAAGCCAAGTATGTCCTATCTACACCCCCATGTTGTCAAGCTGTGACCAGAGTGTGTACAGTCACAGAGTGAGATGTATGTGCATAATACTAATGTGTAATCTGGAACTTTGTGTGGCAACATTCAGGTAGTGCTAACAAACATTGCGCCCACAGATACATTGGATACAAACACTGTGCTGAGAAATAAAAACATACCCTGTACTGGTACTATTTACTCTGGTACTATAGGGAATTGTGAGTGTTGCAGTTTCTCTGAATTATAAAGTATCAGTGATCACTGTGCTACATAATATAACTGTGTATGAAAGCATGTATATGTATGTGTCAAGTCACTAAAGGATGGAGAGGGCAATATTTTAGATAAGTCCTGGTACACCTGCATGTGGTCAACACATGGCCAGAGTCTGTGCAGAATGAGTTGGATAGCCATGTGCGCAACATCAACCCAGAATCTGGGAGTATGTCTAGAAACAGTTAGTTAGTGTTAACATACATCCCCTCCACAGGTATACCAGGTAAGAGACAACAGCCATATCACTGTCCAATCTAAGGCTATATGGTAGTGTAGTAAGACTTGTAAGGTACAGAAAACAGCACTGACTAGGAAACTAATATGGACTACAGGAATATACTAGTTGTTAATTGACATCTTTCTCTCCCCTCTACCATATCTCCAACAATAAACAACATACCCACCCCAAATGGTATGTGATGACTCCAATGTTCGGATAATGTCCTGTTTGATAAATATTTTAATTGTTCAAATGCATGTGCTATATTGAATTATTCCAACATTGGTGTCATGGTGCCATCAATGAGCTTGCATGCTGTTCTTATTACCACTGTGGTCCCATATATGCATGTGTTCTGTTTGCTATGCAACTGTTCCGTATCTGGTGTCTGGGTTAAAAGGAAAATATATGCATGCTGTTATACCTAACCCTGGAATGTGTTGACTATTACTAACCTACATATGATGATAAACTCTAAACATTATAGCACGTTTGGGAAGGCCGGTACCAATGGACCCACCTGTCCCACCTCATCTGGCCATGGCACCGGGCACCAGCATGTCTGAGGCCCAACCTGGGACCTCCATGTCCGTTGGTCCAGCACCAGCTTTGGGTGGAACTGCCTAAGAGGATGGGGCTCACCCACCCCTGGCAGTGGGTGCAGAGAGGAATCTGTCACCCATTGCCAGGTCCAAGTTGTGGTGCGTAGCGAGCTCAACCAGCTGTTTGGTGATCTGCCACGCCAGCTCAAGGGCCACATGTCATGACTAGAGGGTTAGCCTGGCTCTGTGACTCAGCCCCAGCACAGCCACCTTCGGGGCTGTGAAGGTGAAGTGGTGACTGCCCATGGGTTGGGACCTCAGTCCCACTGTTTCCACTAGGGGGCTCATGAACTTCCGATTTCCAAACACCCCTATCCATCAAGGTGTTTATCCCCACATCACATACCACGCCTGTATGCGTCTTGTTAGTTTTGTCTGTTATCCTACCCAACCGACCTCCACAAATATACCAACTATTCCTCTGCAACATCCCACTCTCACCTGAAAATAAAATAAAAAATGGCAATCTGTTCCCAAAAAAAAAAAAACTCGCCCCATACATAGCTGTCCATTTTGCACACGTGTCGACTGGACACATAACCTGGTCTAATTGGCATCACAGCTTATTATTGTTGTCCTCACCACTCTCCCAGGGGTTTGAGTGTCCAAATCTACCTCCAAATTCAGTGTATATGAACAGCTATTGCTGTAAAAGAAATGGGCAGCTATGGACCTTCCCCACACCCTTCCTGCACATCCCTAGCTATTTTCTCTACTGTCTTTCCCTCTTTGTGCCCCTTTTTCACCACCTTCCTATCAACCTTTTTCTCTTTTCATTTAAAGAAATTAGCACTGGGTAAACAGGAGTAAGCACTTTTAAACAGCAGTAAGCGGTTTTAAGCCTGCTTGAGTGGGGGTAAGCAATGCCTACATTGGTTAAGCAATTGAGAAGGTAAATCATTATAAGAAACTGTTCAAAAGTTCCTTAATCACTCTGCATCCAATGGCCCTTGTACTGCCCAGCAACACAATAAACAGCTTCTGCAAGGCATGAACCTAGGATCCTGCACACCATAGTCAAAGTGATTTACCACTAAGCAATGTCAGATATACATAACCCTCATGTTTTCACAAACATATCATCCAGCCCAGTCATTCAACAGTACAGGGAATGTATTCCAACATGTAGATGTATGTGTGTGTGTGTGTGTGTGTATATATATATATATATATATATTAATATCTAAATACATAAAACATATCTATATATGTGGTTATAGATCTAATATAGAAATATATATATATATATATATATATATATAAATATATACATACAAATACATATATCTATAGATATACATGTCTACTTCTATATGTGTGTGTATATATATATATATATATATATATATATATATATATATATATATATATATATATTCCCAGGAACACCAATACAAAGATCACCACGATGTAATCAAATAAAAATTCTTTATTAATGAAATAACAAGTGCTTTTGCATACTATCCAGTATGCTTCATCAGGTTACAATCCATTAGTAAATGCTAAGCACTTATATAGCAACAGTTAATTGCCTAATTTCCCGCACTTTTTATTAATTATAAACCAAACAAATTAGTTCGTCAAAACTCTTCATTTAAAGAAACATTCAGTACATTTTAGATAACCCAAAATGTTAATAGCAACATTTAGACTTGTATTTTTAACTTGTTTGTTTATGTCTCAAATTGAAATAGCAAACAAGGAATATAATATATTATACATGAAGAATCAAGTAAATAATATTATTCAAATATTTAAATATTCAATAATAATATATTATACATGAAGAATCAAGTAAATAATATTACTCAAATATTTAAATATTCAATATCAAATAATAAAATAAAACACGTATAAAAATATATATGTAAGGCTTCTGTAAAAATATATGTAAAAATATATATGTGTAATATTTGGGCATATGTATATCAGCTATATCTATTTTATAATTGTAATATGTATAACATTCATGAGTTTGTTTAGTAATATGTATAGTATATTATATTAAAGATAATAAAAAATATGTCCAAAATGTGCTGGTTAAATAATGTAAAATAAAAATAAAAATGAAAATAGGAATAAAAATAGAAATGAAAATATATGAACATATAATGGTGAGCAAGTTATACAGCAAGTTATATATATATGTAAGCAGATATATATATATATATATACATATATATATATATATATATATATATATATATATATATATATATATATGTAAATAAACCAGCGTACCCAAATGGAAAGGAGCTGAAACGCCAACCCAAGCAAATTCACGTTTCTAAGAACGCTTGAAAAAAGAAAACACCTCTAGAACGACAGTTGACAAATGCGTCAAATCCACTCACTGGAGTAAAAATCCAAACAACCATTCGGTTGAAAATACAGTCAAGGTATTTTATTGTAAGCGCTTTCACGGCAAGTAAACGCCGCTTCATCAGACAAACAATTGATGTCTGAGACAAGGATTTAAATACAAAGTATCCTGCTCTCAGCCAATCAAGAACAAGCAGCTTTTTAAAAGCAAAAACGTACTTCCTATTTAATTCGGAAGTGCAAATCCTTAATTAAAAACCTACGAGTGCATTAAAAATATAATAATTATACAAATATGTATAAAAATAAGAAATAACATATAAAAAATACATCTCCTTATTATATCAAATAATGAAGAAACATTTGCTAGTGCACCTGTACGATTGCTCTAAAACTAAAATACCCTGTAAATGTGCATTGAACATGAACTATTGGTGCAAATCCCTAGAACAAAATTGCTAAGCCTAGCATAGCATGGGCGCTGCATTATACATGACTCTCACAGTTCACATAACAATATAATGAAAAATTTATCTAATCAAGTACCTGCACAAATACACAACTGTAAATATGCGCATACGAAGGTGCAGAAAAAAAACATAAAAGCTAGCTGAAATATGTCCAAGCCAGAAAGGCTAATAGACTGTGACAATGACATTATAAAAGTACCTATAAAATCCAGCAACGAAGCTACTAATAATAATAACTATTAATAATACCTATTTGAGGGTTCTACCCTTGAGATGCGGTTTGATGGACAACACCTCATTTAGTCCCTTGCCTCTGTGAGCGGCCAACCTACAAATCCACCCGAGTTCAGCCTGTTCTGTTAACTATATTGCCCCCTCTCAAACTTATATCCAACAATTGTAATATCTGAAATACAAAAGTGTGGGTATCCCCTTCATTCAAGATATGTTTAGCAAGCGCACTGTATTCCTGCTGTCTGTTTAGACAGTACCCATGATCACGAATACGTTCCCTGAGGGATCTGTTTGTTTTCCCCACATAAAATGAAAAACATCGTACACAGTGTGCTACATAAACAACATTTCTAGTTGCACAGTCACTATCTTGAATTAAGGTCCAAAGACGGCCTGTGTCCGGATGCCTGAAGTAATGAGATTGGTCAATGTAAACACATTGTGGACAGTTGCCACATTTATTTGTTCTCTCAAAACCTGTTCTATGTTTAATGGTACGGGTAGACGCCCCACAGAGGTGTCGCTTGAGGCTACACATGTTACTAAAAGTGAAAGATGGAACCTCACCAACCAGGCTAGCCACTTTGTTATCTGCTGTTAGAATATTCCAATTCCTCCTGATGGCTTCCTGCACTGTAGTTAACTTCCCACCATAAGGTAGCACTATGCTGAGTGGGCGAACATTTACTTCATTGGTGTTATTCGTTGTGGGATGGAAGGGTTGAGAAAAATAGGGTTTAGCCCTAGTTTGTCTAAGACCATCCATTTCCTGATAGACCCCATTTATTTCATAATGGGAATAGCCTCTATTTGCTAACCCTTCACGTAAGGCATCTAGCCCTGATGTATAATCCTTATAGAGAGTAGATAAACGTGAAACACGCATAGCTTGACCTTTGATTATGTTTTTGAAAATGTGTGAACTGTGCATGCTCTCCCGATGAAGGAAGGCTGGTTTGTAGCATGGTTTACGATGCATCTTTGTATTGATCTGGGTGCCAACTCTAAATATAGTGACATCCAAGAAATCAATGCTAATGGAGGAAGATTTCATAGTAAATTTCAAAAAACTACTACAGGAATTAACCTCATTGTAAAACACCTCCAAGGCATTAACTGACCCCTTCCAAAGGAAAAAAAGGTCGTCGACGAACCTTTTATAAAATACAATGTGTGGATTGTGCACTATATGTTCATCCTCGAAGGTCGCCATGACAATATTGGCATAGCTGTTAGCACAGCTAGTGCCCATGGCGACCCCCTTGACTTGTTTATAACAACTGTCACCATACAAAAAAATATTGTTGTCAAGTACTAGCTCCATCAGTGAAGCTATGTATTCAACTCTGGGTTTTGAAAAATCTGAATACTTAGTCAAAAACCTTTGCAGACAGCATATACCCCCATAATTGGGTATGCACGTAAATAAAGAAGTCACGTCCATAGTCACAAAAATCAGGGTGTCAAAGTCAAGGGATGGATGGGTGGTCACACATATAAACAGGTCCCTTAGAAAATGTTCTGAGTCCTGCAGTATAAAAGGTGGACTTCACAAAACTCTTTAGCTCTTGATCCAAAAACATGGAAATGGGTTCCGTTAACCAGCCTGTGCTGGCTACGATTGGTCTAAGTTCAGGTTGTAGGGCATTTTTGTGAATTTTAGGAAGACCCAAAATGGTCGGTACTAGTGGATAATCTACTGTCATATATCTATACAAATCTTCTGACATGAAACCCTCTGTTTTACATTCCAATAGGGTCCTATCAATACTTTCCTTCATGGATTGGATAACATCAACTGAGACTACCACATAAGCTTCATCATTAAGCAAGCCCATCATTTTTTTAACATGATAATAGGCTGCATCCAAGACAACTACAGGTCCTCCCTTATCGGCAGGACGTATAACTATACTACTGTTAGACTTGAGACTATGGAAAGCTTCAGACTGAGCCCTAGTTAAGTTATTACCTTGAACATAACTATTAGAAGTGAAATGGTCATACAAATCTTTCTCAACAGCTTGTATAAAGATTTCAACATTAGAATGCAGAGGTGGCATAAAGTTGCTTCTTTTTCTTGGTTGAAAACAAACATCTACATTGTTATCATTGTAAAATAATTTCAAACATATACTTCTCGCAAATAATCTCACAGCTATGATAATCTGACCCAAGTCTAAGTTAGAGGTGGGAATGAAGGACATACCTTTGTTCAACAGCTCAGACTCGGGTTCAGACAAAGAATAACCGGAGATATTGAATACAAGTGAATTCAAGTCCAAAATTTCTGTAGGGTTTGTTGTTGCACTGGTTGTAGATCTTTCTTCTTGGCCCCTCGACTGCTGTCGCTTTCGATGGACCGTTTCCTGTTCAAACGTATGGGAAAAGGGGCCTCTACAGGATTGTGCATCTCAACCCTATCAAGTTGAATTTTCCTCCTTACCGCTCCTGCCAACCCAAGACTGGTGGCCGGTAAGATGGAATTAACAATGTCTGTTGATGGTATTGCACTCACTGCTGCTTCACTTGGTGTAGTATATACAGAAGGAGTGTTATTTTCTCTGGGGGAAGTAACTGTACTTATTCTGGTATTCATCGCATCTTGTAAACGTTGAAAAGCAACATCCACAGCTCCTTTAGCTGAGTCATTCGGCTTATGTAGTGCCGCACTGGAATGTTGTCCAGCTTTAAGACTAGATCTATTGTTGGGAGGCTGTCCTCCTTGATACAAACTCTTGGGTGCCTGCCTCTCTCTGGATTGCGAGAGACGTCTCGAACCCATGGGATGCGAATCCCTGCCATCCAATGAATTCTTGGGCCAAACAAACACATGTTGTTCAGAGAAATCTTTAAGGTCTCTGTTTATTTTTTTCTTTTTAATGTTCAATAAATTGTTCTCATACCGACCAACACGTTCAAGCAAGTCATGCATGAAGAGCTCAGTAGGGGCCTCGCCCTTGATGGTACTCAACTTCTCCTGGTTTCTGAAAATGTTATCTTTACACTCCATTTCCATGGGGTGAAAGAAGTCAATTAATAGCTAAATGTATGCTCGACTGGCATTAAGATTGATTTGTTGCCACTTCTGCAGCAGAACCGGGTAGGTATTCCCATACGTCGGCATATTCAGGATGCGCAAGCCCCGAGGGATGATACCTTTTACCAAACATGCTTCCATGTGATACCTCTGAGCCTACAATCATTTGAATCTATACAATTCATTCTCAATGTCCCTTTGAAGGGACTTTACTGCTGCTTCATTGACAGAGTCTTGTTCCATACTCTCGCCAAGCACGTCACCCTCAAAACTAACCAAGGGGTTCAAGTTCTGATTCATTATCTCCTTAAGTCGATTACTGAAGGAGTTAGAATCATCAGACGAATTGATGCTACTCTCAGCTCCTTCCATGATTTTTATAGACAATGGAAGCCACCCAAAGTTCCAACAAACTGTAAATGTAAATAAACCAGCGTACCCAAATGGAAAGGAGCTGAAACGCCAACCCAAGCAAATTCACGTTTCTAAGAATGCTTGAAAAAAGAAAACACCTCTAGAACGACAGTTGACAAATGCGTCAAATCCACTCACTGGAGTAAAAATACAAACAACCATTCAGTTCAAAATACAGTCAAGGTATTTTATTGTAAGCGCTTTCACAGCAAGTAAACGCCGCTTCATCAGACAAACAATTGATGTCTGAGAGACAAGGATTTAAATACAAAGTATCCTGCTCTCAGCCAATCAAGAACAAGCAGCTCTTTAAAAGCAAAAACGTCCATAGCGTCTATGGCGTTTCAGCTCCTTTCCATTTGGGTACGCTGGTTTATTTACATTTACAGTTTGTTGGAACTTTGGGTGGCTTCTATTGATTATATATATATATATATATATATATATATATATATATATATATATATATATATATATATATATATATAGGTATATACGGACATACATCTGTAGATAACAATGGGAACATAGAAGCAATAAAGCCTGGCACCTCAGGACCCAGAAACCAAGTGGCAAATACACTCTTAGTAGAAAAGAAACTGCAAAGCTGAATGCTTAAAGCCTTTATTGTAAACAAAACAGAATAAACCCAAGCACTTTCACTCGGTTGAATACCGAGCTTTTTCAAGGTGAAACAAAAATAATGCTTCACTTCAAATCATTAAATACTCACACAATAAATCACGTGTCATTGTTAATCAAATTGATAATTGTTGATTAATTAAAAATTTTAGAAAATCT